>NW_020945492.1:0-1990 GCF_900497805.2 Vombatus ursinus
GTAACAGTGGAAGGGTTTGCATTGGCCAGAAGGAAGATCATCTCATAATCTGAAACTGAAGCAAAGGAGAAGGCAGCAAAATTTTGAAGTCTGATGAGGAGGAGATGACAGTTCATGATTAATGGCTTCAATCTTTTCAGTAATGTAGGAGGCAAGGTTATTTATTGAAAAAGAGAGAAGTAGGGAGCAGCTAGGTGGCGCAGTGGATAGAGTGCCAGCCCTGAAGTCAGGAAGACCTGAGTTCAAATCCAGCCTCAGACCAAACACCTGACACGTACTAGCTGTGTGACCCTGGGAAAGTCACTTAATCCCAACTGTCTTTAAAAAAAAAAGAGAGAGAGAGAGAAGTAAAGGTCATTTTGAGTAACTTGAGGAGATAGGAGTAGGCTTATAACAACTCCTATGGTGAGTAGAGAAGGGATCTGGATGAATAAAATGATTGCTGAGTAGTTCTGAGAGCTCAGTTAAAAGGTTTAAAGTTGTAATGGACAAGACAGTAAGGTTTCATGACTTGTTTCTAGCAGGGCTTTTGGTTCAGGAGTAGAAGTAGAGACAACTGATGTTAGGAGTGGCTCAAGGTTGGGATTAGTGGGACAAAAAGGACAAAAGGATACGACTCACAAAGTAAATTATTCAAGTCTAGAGATGAGTGCTGCCTGGTTGAAATATTCAAAGAAGAGAGTCTGATTTTGATTATATAATGAACAGAATTCAGTTTTCTTCTTTTTCAGGTTTTGGAATATGAAATGATTCAGGCTAAGTTTAAACATTATTTTTTCCTATTAGCCCAAACCAAAGAGAAACAAAGGGATGACTCAATATATACACCAGACAAATTACTAGGAAATTGCCAACAAATTAAATATTTTTTCCATTGATTTAACTGAAACTTTGCAAATATAATTTTTCAGTAAATAACTTTAGCCCTAAGATGTAAACCTTCCTCCCCAACGCCCCCACCAACTGTTTTAGAAATTACAGCAAATGGAAGTTTTACCTCGTACCCATCAAATTATTTGGGTGTGATAAAAGATGGAAATAGTCAATGTTGGAGCGGCTGTGGGAAGACAGGTACACTAAGGCACTGTTGATGTAAATATGAATTGTTCTAACCATTACAGAAAACAACATGGAATTATTATGAAGAAAGAAACTAAAATGCTCATACCCTGTGACCCAGTTTTTTTCACTGCTAGGTATAAACCCCAATGAGGTCAAGGACACAGAAAGAATTCCTATATATAACAAAAATCTCATCAGCACTTTTGTTGTGGTAGCACAAAACTGAAAACAAAGTAGGTGGCTATAGAGGAAGGGTTGAACAAATTGCTGCATGTTAACATGATGGAGTATTATTGTGCTTTACAAAAGTTACAAATAGAAGGAATTTAGAGGATTCAAGGAAGACTTGAATGACCTGATGCAAAAGTAGAAGAACACAGAACCAAAAAGAATGACATGCATGAGGGGTACAATAGCATAAAGAAAACAAACTAAAAAGTATCAGTTTAATGAAATAACAAATCTTGATTCTAGGGGGCTAATGACGAAACACACTTCCCTTCCCTCAATAGAGGTGGTTGATTAAATGTCGTAATGTTATATATGCTTTTGGACATGGCAGAAATTTTGGTTCCCTTTAAGTGTTTGCTATAAGTGAGGGCTCTATAGTGTCATGTAAGAAGTATATTAGGAAGTGGCAGAAACATAAGACCAAAAGCACTCAATATTTTTAAAAGGAAAGTTATAGCAAATATTTTATAAATCATGACTGAAAATAACTTTTGAAAAATATCAATATTCAATAAAATTAACTACTAAACCTAAAGCATAGACCTTGACAAAACTATATAATATTGCAATTTTCTCTGCAGTATCATTTGGATCTATCCCCTAGTCTTCTCATCCTAGACTTAGAGGCAGATGGTAGCACAGTAGATAATAGCACTGAGCCTGGCATCAGGAACACCTGAGTTCAACTATGGTCTCA
>NW_020945493.1:0-1990 GCF_900497805.2 Vombatus ursinus
GTAACAGTGGAAGGGTTTGCATTGGCCAGAAGGAAGATCATCTCATAATCTGAAACTGAAGCAAAGGAGAAGGCAGCAAAATTTTGAAGTCTGATGAGGAGGAGATGACAGTTCATGATTAATGGCTTCAATCTTTTCAGTAATGTAGGAGGCAAGGTTATTTATTGAAAAAGAGAGAAGTAGGGAGCAGCTAGGTGGCGCAGTGGATAGAGTGCCAGCCCTGAAGTCAGGAAGACCTGAGTTCAAATCCAGCCTCAGACCAAACACCTGACACGTACTAGCTGTGTGACCCTGGGAAAGTCACTTAATCCCAACTGTCTTTAAAAAAAAAAGAGAGAGAGAGAGAAGTAAAGGTCATTTTGAGTAACTTGAGGAGATAGGAGTAGGCTTATAACAACTCCTATGGTGAGTAGAGAAGGGATCTGGATGAATAAAATGATTGCTGAGTAGTTCTGAGAGCTCAGTTAAAAGGTTTAAAGTTGTAATGGACAAGACAGTAAGGTTTCATGACTTGTTTCTAGCAGGGCTTTTGGTTCAGGAGTAGAAGTAGAGACAACTGATGTTAGGAGTGGCTCAAGGTTGGGATTAGTGGGACAAAAAGGACAAAAGGATACGACTCACAAAGTAAATTATTCAAGTCTAGAGATGAGTGCTGCCTGGTTGAAATATTCAAAGAAGAGAGTCTGATTTTGATTATATAATGAACAGAATTCAGTTTTCTTCTTTTTCAGGTTTTGGAATATGAAATGATTCAGGCTAAGTTTAAACATTATTTTTTCCTATTAGCCCAAACCAAAGAGAAACAAAGGGATGACTCAATATATACACCAGACAAATTACTAGGAAATTGCCAACAAATTAAATATTTTTTCCATTGATTTAACTGAAACTTTGCAAATATAATTTTTCAGTAAATAACTTTAGCCCTAAGATGTAAACCTTCCTCCCCAACGCCCCCACCAACTGTTTTAGAAATTACAGCAAATGGAAGTTTTACCTCGTACCCATCAAATTATTTGGGTGTGATAAAAGATGGAAATAGTCAATGTTGGAGCGGCTGTGGGAAGACAGGTACACTAAGGCACTGTTGATGTAAATATGAATTGTTCTAACCATTACAGAAAACAACATGGAATTATTATGAAGAAAGAAACTAAAATGCTCATACCCTGTGACCCAGTTTTTTTCACTGCTAGGTATAAACCCCAATGAGGTCAAGGACACAGAAAGAATTCCTATATATAACAAAAATCTCATCAGCACTTTTGTTGTGGTAGCACAAAACTGAAAACAAAGTAGGTGGCTATAGAGGAAGGGTTGAACAAATTGCTGCATGTTAACATGATGGAGTATTATTGTGCTTTACAAAAGTTACAAATAGAAGGAATTTAGAGGATTCAAGGAAGACTTGAATGACCTGATGCAAAAGTAGAAGAACACAGAACCAAAAAGAATGACATGCATGAGGGGTACAATAGCATAAAGAAAACAAACTAAAAAGTATCAGTTTAATGAAATAACAAATCTTGATTCTAGGGGGCTAATGACGAAACACACTTCCCTTCCCTCAATAGAGGTGGTTGATTAAATGTCGTAATGTTATATATGCTTTTGGACATGGCAGAAATTTTGGTTCCCTTTAAGTGTTTGCTATAAGTGAGGGCTCTATAGTGTCATGTAAGAAGTATATTAGGAAGTGGCAGAAACATAAGACCAAAAGCACTCAATATTTTTAAAAGGAAAGTTATAGCAAATATTTTATAAATCATGACTGAAAATAACTTTTGAAAAATATCAATATTCAATAAAATTAACTACTAAACCTAAAGCATAGACCTTGACAAAACTATATAATATTGCAATTTTCTCTGCAGTATCATTTGGATCTATCCCCTAGTCTTCTCATCCTAGACTTAGAGGCAGATGGTAGCACAGTAGATAAGAGCACTGAGCCTGGCATCAGGAACACCTGAGTTCAACTATGGTCTCA
>NW_020945494.1:0-2128 GCF_900497805.2 Vombatus ursinus
CATGTCTAACCAAGCTCTAAGCACTCCACAGTGCCTGCTTCAGCTGCGTTCATGGCCATTGGAACAAATTGTTCTCATCTGCCCATTCCAAAAGGGGAATTCATCAAAGGCTTATGGTAGATACCCCCCAAACTTACCTACACGTTTGAGACACCCTCAGTTAGCCTCAACCTGGTTTAGCCCATCTGCCCAAATGGTTTACCACAGTGTGGCCACTGTGCATGCAACAGCTTCTTGGAGCCACAGGTGAGAGTTGGGTGGATCAGGTAGACACCAGAGGTGGGAAATAACCCTGAAAAAAGCTTGGCAGCCCTCACACCAGAGGTACTGGTCTTTACTGAACACATCCTACACCCTTATTTCATGTGTTGAATCTTTGAATTAGATTCTTCGACTATATTTTTGGTTCAGTTAAATGTAGCCTCACTGCAAACAGTGCGAAAAGGAGGGGTGCTGTGTTTGGTTTTGTTTTGTTCTACCTCCTTTTGGATTCTTTATGTCATAAATCATGGAGACAGCTGATGTTAATTTATCTTTGGTGAATTATTTTTGTTTTGGAGATGTATCAGAGTTCAAGGTGATCATAAAAGTCCCCCATCTTGTTGAATCTTTTACCTGGAAGTCCAATTCCTATTGTTTCTATTATTTGTTCTTTAACTTACTGATTATTTAGGATTTCATTGTTAAGTCACTTTTGTATTTCTGTCTTTTTTATGTGTTTTCTGAACCAATAACTATTTTTATTTTATTATCGCCTGTATAGGATGCATTCACTATTTCTTCCTTTTTATATTTGCTTGTAGTAACTCCCTGCCATTATACATCATCAATTTTTTTAAAGTTCCATTAGTCTGGGAAATATGTATATGGGAAATATGTGTATATGCAGTACCATTTAAAAGATAGCACAAGTATGCTTTTTTAACTCTACTTTCTCCCGTAATTTTTTCACTTCCGTATTTTCTCTTTTGTGTACCTTTCTACTAGACTTATATAAAACTGGGAGAGGGACATAAAAGTCTCTTGTCTCCATTATGTTATTTTTAATGTCTTCTTCTAGTTCAGTTAATGTTACCTTATAAATTTGGCTACAAAGATATTTGGAATTTTATTTACCCCAGATTTTGGTTTGTGGTCTATGATTCCCTTCCAAAAATGCAGATCTTGTTTATCTTTTTAATTTTTGGAATAATTGTTTTTGTTTTCTCAGGGTGATAACAAATTTTGGGGTTTTTTTTATTCACTTAATGCATAAAATTTTTTCCCCATTCCATCGGTTTTGTTTTGAGTATGTACATACGTATGTATTTTGAGTAAATACATACATATATATGTATATGTTTAAATTACTGATTAAAGTTTTGAGTTCCAAATTCTATCCCTTCCTCTTTCCCTCCCCTCCTTCCTCCCTGAGCCAGTAATCAACCAGATAGTGGTTACACAAGTGCCGTTACATAAAACATTTCCATGCTAGTCCTTTTGTACAAGAAGACTCTAATAAATGAAAAAAAAATGAAAGAAAGAAAATGAAAAATAGCATGCTTTAGTCTGTATTAAAAATACCAGTTCTTATGCTGGAGGTGGATAGTATGATTGACCATTAGTCATTTAAGATTGTCTTGGCTCATTGCACTGCTGAGCATAGTTGTCATTCACATTTCTTCATGGAACGATATTTCTGTTACTTTGTACAGTGTTCTCCTGGTTTTCATCCCTAAACTACACATCAGTCATGTCACTCTTTCCAAGTTTTTCTGATATCATTCTGCTTGTCATTTCTTATAGCACAATAATATTTCGTTACAATAATATACCACAGCTTTTTTAGCCATTCCCTAATTGATGAGCATCCCCTTGATCTCCAGTTCTTAGCCACTACAGAAAGAGCTGCTATGAACATTTTTATGCAAATAGGTCTTTCCCCTCCCCTTTTTAAAATGTCTTTGGGATACAGACCTAGCAGTGGTATTGCTGAATCAAAGAGTATGTACAGTTTTATAGCCCTTTGGGCATAGTTCCAAATTGCTCTCTAGAATGGTTTCTTCAGTTGACAACTACACCAACAGTGCATTAGTGTACCACTTTTCCCACATCACCTCCAACATCCAACATTTTCCTTTTTTGTCAT
>NW_020945495.1:0-2128 GCF_900497805.2 Vombatus ursinus
CATGTCTAACCAAGCTCTAAGCACTCCACAGTGCCTGCTTCAGCTGCCTTCATGGCCATTGGAACAAATTGTTCTCATCTGCCCATTCCAAAAGGGGAATTCATCAAAGGCTTATGGTAGATACCCCCCAAACTTACCTACACGTTTGAGACACCCTCAGTTAGCCTCAACCTGGTTTAGCCCATCTGCCCAAATGGTTTACCACAGTGTGGCCACTGTGCATGCAACAGCTTCTTGGAGCCACAGGTGAGAGTTGGGTGGATCAGGTAGACACCAGAGGTGGGAAATAACCCTGAAAAAAGCTTGGCAGCCCTCACACCAGAGGTACTGGTCTTTACTGAACACATCCTACACCCTTATTTCATGTGTTGAATCTTTGAATTAGATTCTTCGACTATATTTTTGGTTCAGTTAAATGTAGCCTCACTGCAAACAGTGCGAAAAGGAGGGGTGCTGTGTTTGTTTTTGTTTTGTTCTACCTCCTTTTGGATTCTTTATGTCATAAATCATGGAGACAGCTGATGTTAATTTATCTTTGGTGAATTATTTTTGTTTTGGAGATGTATCAGAGTTCAAGGCGATCAGAAAAGTCCCCCATCTTGTTGAATCTTTTACCTGGAAGTCCAATTCCTATTGTTTCTATTATTTGTTCTTTAACTTACTGATTATTTAGGATTTCATTGTTAAGTCACTTTTGTATTTCTGTCTTTTTTATGTGTTTTCTGAACCAATAACTATTTTTATTTTATTATCGCCTGTATAGGATGCATTCACTATTTCTTCCTTTTTATATTTGCTTGTAGTAACTCCCTGCCATTATACATCATCAATTTTTTTAAAGTTCCATTAGTCTGGGAAATATGTATATGGGAAATATGTGTATATGCAGTACCATTTAAAAGATAGCACAAGTATGCTTTTTTAACTCTACTTTCTCCTGTAATTTTTTCACTTCCGTATTTTCTCTTTTGTGTACCTTTCTACTAGACTTATATAAAACTGGGAGAGGGACATAAAAGTCTCTTGTCTCCATTATGTTATTTTTAATGTCTTCTTCTAGTTCAGTTAATGTTACCTTATAAATTTGGCTACAAAGATATTTGGAATTTTATTTACCCCAGATTTTGGTTTGTGGTCTATGATTCCCTTCCAAAAATGCAGATCTTGTTTATCTTTTTAATTTTTGGAATAATTGTTTTTGTTTTCTCAGGGTGATAACAAATTTTGGGGTTTTTTTTATTCACTTAATGCATAAAATTTTTTCCCCATTCCATCGGTTTTGTTTTGAGTATGTACATACGTATGTATTTTGAGTAAATACATACATATATATGTATATGTTTAAATTACTGATTAAAGTTTTGAGTTCCAAATTCTATCCCTTCCTCTTTCCCTCCCCTCCTTCCTCCCTGAGCCAGTAATCAACCAGATAGTGGTTACACAAGTGCCGTTACATAAAACATTTCCATGCTAGTCCTTTTGTACAAGAAGACTCTAATAAATGAAAAAAAAATGAAAGAAAGAAAATGAAAAATAGCATGCTTTAGTCTGTATTAAAAATACCAGTTCTTATGCTGGAGGTGGATAGTATGATTGACCATTAGTCATTTAAGATTGTCTTGGCTCATTGCACTGCTGAGCATAGTTGTCATTCACATTTCTTCATGGAACGATATTTCTGTTACTTTGTACAGTGTTCTCCTGGTTTTCATCCCTAAACTACACATCAGTCATGTCACTCTTTCCAAGTTTTTCTGATATCATTCTGCTTGTCATTTCTTATAGCACAATAATATTTCGTTACAATAATATACCACAGCTTTTTTAGCCATTCCCTAATTGATGAGCATCCCCTTGATCTCCAGTTCTTAGCCACTACAGAAAGAGCTGCTATGAACATTTTTATGCAAATAGGTCTTTCCCCTCCCCTTTTTAAAATGTCTTTGGGATACAGACCTAGCAGTGGTATTGCTGAATCAAAGAGTATGTACAGTTTTATAGCCCTTTGGGCATAGTTCCAAATTGCTCTCTAGAATGGTTTCTTCAGTTGACAACTACACCAACAGTGCATTAGTGTACCACTTTTCCCACATCACCTCCAACATCCAACATTTTCCTTTTTTGTCAT
>NW_020945496.1:0-2949 GCF_900497805.2 Vombatus ursinus
AGCTAAGACATAGAACAAAATCAAGTGACAGAAATAGATCCTAATATATAAGCTATCTCTTCTCACAAATAAACAACTTGGAAGATACGTCAAGGAGAAGTAATTGAAGGCTCACTGTACTCCTATAAAACCTTAAATACAAAAAGCCTACGTATCATATTTCATGAAATCAGAGATGAAAATCCTCTATATCTATATCAACCTGACTTTAAAATTAAAATAGAAAAAACATATTTGTCAGCTCTTCACAGAAACCCCATATTGTAAACTCCAAAAAATTTCTTAACCAAAATCCAGAACCCCCTCACCGTGTGCAGTTGGAATTATCATGGTCCCACTGGAAGGGGTGCTACTTGGTATTCAGGGCTACTTAGGGCAACATCACAGAGCCAAACAAGGACCTGTGCTTAGCAGTGGCATTCTAAGGCAATGAATCTTCATGGACCTTAGAATTTGCCCTCATCTAGCAATGTGATTTTTGGTTTTTATCCTAGCTCCTTTGACCTCTGGAATATCATATTCCAAACCTTCTGATCCATTGATGTAGAAGCTGCTAAACCTTGTGTTATCTTGATTGTGTTTCTACAATACTTAAATTGTTCCTTGCTGGCTGCTTAAAATATTTTCTCCTTGAACTGGGAACTCTGGAATTTGCCTATAGTATTCCTGGGAGTTTTCCTTTTGGAATCTCTTTCAGGAGGTGATTGGTGGATTCTTTCCATTTCTATTTTACCCTCTGGTTCTAGAATATCAGGGAAGTTTTCCTTGATAATCTCTTGAAAGATGATGTTTAGGTTCTTTTTTTGATCATGGTTTTCAGATAGTCCAATAATTTTTAAATGATCTCTCCTGGGTTTATTTTTCAGCTCAGTTGTTTTTCCAATGAGATATTTCACATTGTCTTCTATTTCTTCATTCTGTTGATTTTGTTTCCTAATTTCTTGATTTCCCATAGAGTCATTAGCATCCATTTGTTCCATTCTAATTTTTAAGGAATTATTTTCTTCAGTGAGCTTTTGGACTTCCTTTTCCATTGGGCCAATTCTGTTTCTTAAGGCATTCTTCTAATTGGCTTTTTGGATCTCTTTTGCCATTTGGGTTAGTCTCTTATTTAAGGTGTTATTTTCTTCAGTATTTTTTTGTGTCACCTTTAGTAAGCTGTTGACTCATTATTCATGATTTTCTTGCATCACTCTCATTTCTCTTCCCAATTTTTTCTCTATTTCTCTTACTTGATTTTGAAAATCCTTGATGTTCCTTCTCACCAAAGGAAGATTCTATAGTCTGAGTTTTTTTCTGTTGTTTGCTCATTTTCCCAGCCAATTACTTGACTTTTTACAAACTCTTTGTTATGATAGGGCTAGGCTTCCAGGTAGTCTTGGGCTGGAAATTTGTTTCACTCTGTTTCTGTGCATTCTGCTGCTCTAGAATTTGTTTAGAGTTATGGATTTTGTACAGCTGTTTTCAGAGATAATTCTAGGGACCTTTAAGTTTTCAGTTTTTCAAAGGTGGTATGATATAAGAAGAGGTGTTTCCTCCTCTCCTAGCCTGTGGTCTGGTCTGTGAGTGATCACAAACTCTCTTTTCTACCCTGGAACTGTGAGAAGAGTTCCCTCTCCACTGATGCCACAAGCTCTGCTATGGTGCCTCTGGCCTGAGATCCTCTTTCAGTTCTCTCTTGTAGCTTGGAACCAGAACCAAGACCTCCAGCCTCCTGTAAGTGCCCACAGCCAGTGGTGTCCCTGTCTACTGCTTCTGCACTCACCAGGCAGGTGCTGGTTCCTTCTTACATTGGGCCACATCTCTACATACCAGCTAGGTCTGCTATTCCTTGTCAACAGAGCTTCCCTAGATTTTTCCCAGCTTAGATGGCCAACACCACTCATTATCCCTGGAATGAAAGCTCCTGGCCTGGGGCCAAGGCAGCTGCCCAACCTAGCAAGCCCCAGGCCTTGCCCCACATTGTTTAAGGCGACCTAGGACCTAGCCTGGAGGTATTTGCTCTTCACAAGGACCCAACCTAGTCCTGGGGCTTTTCTTCAGATCTTCCCCCGGATTGTCTCAGGAGAACTCCTCTTCTGCCCCTACTCATTTATTTTTACTGCTCAATATTCATCCTGAGGTGCTATTTCATCTCTTCTGTGAAGGAAAATCTTGAGAGCTTAGAATTTTCTGACCTACTCTGCCATCTTCCCGGAATACTTTCCCACATTTTTTTTTCTAAAATTATTGAGTGCATCATTTTTCTAGTGTAATAGTATTCCATCAAAATTATGTACCACTCACTAGCTGTGTGACCCTGGCCAAGTCATTTAACCCCAATTGCCCCATCAAAAAAGAAAAAGAAAGAAAATCATGTACCACAACTTGTTCAGCCATTCTCCAATTAGTGGACATCCATGCAATTTCCAGGTCTTTGCCACCATGAACAGAGCTGCTGTAAACATTATAGAACATGTAGGTTCTTTTCCTTTTCCCCCAATTATTTTTGGAAATAGACCAAGTAGTGTTATTACTGGGACAAAGGATATAGGTAGTTTAATAAATCTTTGGGCATAACTCCAAAATGCTCTCCAAAATGATTGAATCAGTTCACAGTTCCACCAACATTGAATTCGTGTCCCATTTTTTCAATGTCCCCTCCAAAATTTGTCGCTTTTCCCTTCCAACGTTTTAGCTAATCTGGTAGGTGCAAAACCATAGCATTTTTTTGATATGACTACAAGTTGTTTTGATTTCTTCATTGGAAAATTGTCTGTTCACATTCTTTGGTCTTTTATCAGTTTGGGAATGACTCTTAGTCTTATACATTTGACAAAGTTCTTGACACCTTTATCTGAAAAACTGTACAAATTCTTTTCCCCAATTTTCTGCTTTCCTTCTGATTTTGGTTGCATTTGTTTTATTTGTGCATAAAACTTTTTAATTTAATGTAATTGAAATTATCCA
>NW_020945497.1:0-2949 GCF_900497805.2 Vombatus ursinus
AGCTAAGACATAGAACAAAATCAAGTGACAGAAATAGATCCTAATATATAAGCTATCTCTTCTCACAAATAAACAACTTGGAAGATACGTCAAGGAGAAGTAATTGAAGGCTCACTGTACTCCTATAAAACCTTAAATACAAAAAGCCTACGTATCATATTTCATGAAATCAGAGATGAAAATCCTCTATATCTATATCAACCTGACTTTAAAATTAAAATAGAAAAAACATATTTGTCAGCTCTTCACAGAAACCCCATATTGTAAACTCCAAAAAATTTCTTAACCAAAATCCAGAACCCCCTCACCGTGTGCAGTTGGAATTATCATGGTCCCACTGGAAGGGGTGCTACTTGGTATTCAGGGCTACTTAGGGCAACATCACAGAGCCAAACAAGGACCTGTGCTTAGCAGTGGCATTCTAAGGCAATGAATCTTCATGGACCTTAGAATTTGCCCTCATCTAGCAATGTGATTTTTGGTTTTTATCCTAGCTCCTTTGACCTCTGGAATATCATATTCCAAACCTTCTGATCCATTGATGTAGAAGCTGCTAAACCTTGTGTTATCTTGATTGTGTTTCTACAATACTTAAATTGTTCCTTGCTGGCTGCTTAAAATATTTTCTCCTTGAACTGGGAACTCTGGAATTTGCCTATAGTATTCCTGGGAGTTTTCCTTTTGGAATCTCTTTCAGGAGGTGATTGGTGGATTCTTTCCATTTCTATTTTACCCTCTGGTTCTAGAATATCAGGGAAGTTTTCCTTGATAATCTCTTGAAAGATGATGTTTAGGTTCTTTTTTTGATCATGGTTTTCAGATAGTCCAATAATTTTTAAATGATCTCTCCTGGGTTTATTTTTCAGCTCAGTTGTTTTTCCAATGAGATATTTCACATTGTCTTCTATTTCTTCATTCTGTTGATTTTGTTTCCTAATTTCTTGATTTCCCATAGAGTCATTAGCATCCATTTGTTCCATTCTAATTTTTAAGGAATTATTTTCTTCAGTGAGCTTTTGGACTTCCTTTTCCATTGGGCCAATTCTGTTTCTTAAGGCATTCTTCTAATTGGCTTTTTGGATCTCTTTTGCCATTTGGGTTAGTCTCTTATTTAAGGTGTTATTTTCTTCAGTATTTTTTTGTGTCACCTTTAGTAAGCTGTTGACTCATTATTCATGATTTTCTTGCATCACTCTCATTTCTCTTCCCAATTTTTTCTCTATTTCTCTTACTTGATTTTGAAAATCCTTGATGTTCCTTCTCACCAAAGGAAGATTCTATAGTCTGAGTTTTTTTCTGTTGTTTGCTCATTTTCCCAGCCAATTACTTGACTTTTTACAAACTCTTTGTTATGATAGGGCTAGGCTTCCAGGTAGTCTTGGGCTGGAAATTTGTTTCACTCTGTTTCTGTGCATTCTGCTGCTCTAGAATTTGTTTAGAGTTATGGATTTTGTACAGCTGTTTTCAGAGATAATTCTAGGGACCTTTAAGTTTTCAGTTTTTCAAAGGTGGTATGATATAAGAAGAGGTGTTTCCTCCTCTCCTAGCCTGTGGTCTGGTCTGTGAGTGATCACAAACTCTCTTTTCTACCCTGGAACTGTGAGAAGAGTTCCCTCTCCACTGATGCCACAAGCTCTGCTATGGTGCCTCTGGCCTGAGATCCTCTTTCAGTTCTCTCTTGTAGCTTGGAACCAGAACCAAGACCTCCAGCCTCCTGTAAGTGCCCACAGCCAGTGGTGTCCCTGTCTACTGCTTCTGCACTCACCAGGCAGGTGCTGGTTCCTTCTTACATTGGGCCACATCTCTACATACCAGCTAGGTCTGCTATTCCTTGTCAACAGAGCTTCCCTAGATTTTTCCCAGCTTAGATGGCCAACACCACTCATTATCCCTGGAATGAAAGCTCCTGGCCTGGGGCCAAGGCAGCTGCCCAACCTAGCAAGCCCCAGGCCTTGCCCCACATTGTTTAAGGCGACCTAGGACCTAGCCTGGAGGTATTTGCTCTTCACAAGGACCCAACCTAGTCCTGGGGCTTTTCTTCAGATCTTCCCCCGGATTGTCTCAGGAGAACTCCTCTTCTGCCCCTACTCATTTATTTTTACTGCTCAATATTCATCCTGAGGTGCTATTTCATCTCTTCTGTGAAGGAAAATCTTGAGAGCTTAGAATTTTCTGACCTACTCTGCCATCTTCCCGGAATACTTTCCCACATTTTTTTTTCTAAAATTATTGAGTGCATCATTTTTCTAGTGTAATAGTATTCCATCAAAATTATGTACCACTCACTAGCTGTGTGACCCTGGCCAAGTCATTTAACCCCAATTGCCCCATCAAAAAAGAAAAAGAAAGAAAATCATGTACCACAACTTGTTCAGCCATTCTCCAATTAGTGGACATCCATGCAATTTCCAGGTCTTTGCCACCATGAACAGAGCTGCTGTAAACATTATAGAACATGTAGGTTCTTTTCCTTTTCCCCCAATTATTTTTGGAAATAGACCAAGTAGTGTTATTACTGGGACAAAGGATATAGGTAGTTTAATAAATCTTTGGGCATAACTCCAAAATGCTCTCCAAAATGATTGAATCAGTTCACAGTTCCACCAACATTGAATTCGTGTCCCATTTTTTCAATGTCCCCTCCAAAATTTGTCGCTTTTCCCTTCCAACGTTTTAGCTAATCTGGTAGGTGCAAAACCATAGCATTTTTTTGATATGACTACAAGTTGTTTTGATTTCTTCATTGGAAAATTGTCTGTTCACATTCTTTGGTCTTTTATCAGTTTGGGAATGACTCTTAGTCTTATACATTTGACAAAGTTCTTGACACCTTTATCTGAAAAACTGTACAAATTCTTTTCCCCAATTTTCTGCTTTCCTTCTGATTTTGGTTGCATTTGTTTTATTTGTGCATAAAACTTTTTAATTTAATGTAATTGAAATTATCCA
>NW_020945498.1:0-1935 GCF_900497805.2 Vombatus ursinus
TTTATGCGTCACTTTGCTCTCTCTTTTTTATTCATGGTGTTCACATGTCCATAAGTATGATAAATGATATGTTCTGTGTTCTTCTAATTTTTTTTTTTAAATCTGTCTTTGTATCTAGGTCATGTATCCATTTTGACCTATCTTAAGAGGTAATAGAGGAAATCTAATAAGTCAGAGTCTGAGAATTGTTTTTACAAATTTTAAAGTGTTTACTGGTATCGTTTGTTTTTTACATCATGATCCTTATCCCCAGTATCCCCCCCCTTTTTCACCGAGATATCCATCTCTTATATGAAATAGTATTTCTTGTAGACAAAAAAAAATCAGCACAACTAATTAATATGTTGTAAAAGTCTAAATATTTGTATAATATGTAACAGCTCTAAATCTCATAAATTCACAAATTGGGGTATTTAGGGTATCCTCCTACATTTTTTTGGGGAGACATGCTTGTTATTTATACTTCTGTAACATTCACTTTTATATTTTTTGTGCAATTGTTCTTTCCATTTGCACTGTTGTAGTCATTGTTTATATTTTGTCTTGGCTCTGCTTACTTCACTCTGTGTCAATTCACATAGATCTTTCCAAGCTTCTTTCTAATCATCACATACATCATTTCTTATAGCACAGTTACATTCCATTACACTTAAGCACCACAGTTTGTTTAAACATTCCGCAATCAATGGGCTGCTGCTTTCTTTCCACTTTTTTGTTATCACAAAAGGTCTAGTATTTTGCTGTATATTGGGATTTCTATTGAACAAATGCTTTTGAGGGTAATGGACTCTAGTAATAGAGCCTCTGGTTCAAGTGGTATAGATATTTTAATCACTTAATTTGTATTAT
This sequence comes from Vombatus ursinus, assembly GCF_900497805.2. Classification (NCBI taxonomy): domain Eukaryota; kingdom Metazoa; phylum Chordata; class Mammalia; order Diprotodontia; family Vombatidae; genus Vombatus; species Vombatus ursinus. Next base: position 850 of record NW_020945498.1, read on the forward strand.
TCCAAATTACTTTCCAGAATACTTATCCCATCGTTTTGCTTCACCAACAATGCATTAGTGTGTTTATCATTTCACAACCCCTGCAACATTGACTGCTGTCAATCTTTGTCATCTTTGCTAATTTGCAGAGTATGAAATAAATCCTCAGGGTTGCTTTGATCTGTCTTTCTCTTATTATTAGTGATTTATAGTATTCTTTCATGTGATTGCGAACATTCTGAAATTCTTCTTTTCAGGATTATTTCCACATATCTTTTGACCACTTTTCTACTGTGGAATGGCCTTTAATCATATGTAATATACATATATGTATATTGTTTCTATATCTTGGATACCAAATCCTTATTAGAGAAATTTGATAAAAAGATTATTTCCCATTTAATCACTTTTCTTCTTAACCAAAGTACATTAATTTTATTTCTGCAGAAGCTTTTCAGTCTCAAGTGATGAAAATTTTCATTCTTTTAAAAAAATAAATAGCTCTATTTCTTGTTAAGATATCATCTCTTACCAATAGCTGTGTGTAAGTAAAAGATCTGAAGGTCATGTTTCAATTTTGAAGGTGTTGGTTTTCCCAGCAATTTATTCCTAGGTAATTTATGTTTTCCTTTTAATCAGATGCTGGGCCATGTTTCTGATTTTCTCTTGTCTAGTCCATTCCATTGATGGATCTCTCTCTCTCTCTCTCTTTTTAAATCAATACCAGTTGGTTTTGATTATTGCAAACTTGCTGGTCCTCTATGTTGATAGGGTTTTTAGCAAAAAAGTGTGCTAAAATTTGTCAAAGACTTTTTCTTCATTTTATTGAGATAATCATTTGGTTTGGGGTATTTTGGTTTTAATTTAGTAATTACTTTGATGGTTTTCCTAATATTGGACTGTCTTTGCATCCCTAGGAAAAATCTCTTTTAGTTACAGTGATTAATTTCTTGGTTCAATTATAGCGTGCGTGTAGAAAATTGTTTTAATTTTTTGAGTACATATTTACTAATGATGTTGGCCTATAGCTTTTTACTCTGTGTTTCATCTTTTCAAAGGGTTGATATTAGGAATATATTTGCATCATACAAGAATTCTGGTAGGGGA
>NW_020945499.1:0-1938 GCF_900497805.2 Vombatus ursinus
TTTATGCGTCACTTTGCTCTCTCTTTTTTATTCATGGTGTTCACATGTCCATAAGTATGATAAATGATATGTTCTGTGTTCTTCTAATTTTTTTTTTTAAATCTGTCTTTGTATCTAGGTCATGTATCCATTTTGACCTATCTTAAGAGGTAATAGAGGAAATCTAATAAGTCAGAGTCTGAGAATTGTTTTTACAAATTTTAAAGTGTTTACTGGTATCGTTTGTTTTTTACATCATGATCCTTATCCCCAGTATCCCCCCCCTTTTTCACCGAGATATCCATCTCTTATATGAAATAGTATTTCTTGTAGACAAAAAAAAATCAGCACAACTAATTAATATATTGTAAAAGTCTAAATATTTGTATAACCTGTAACAGCTCTAAATCTCATAAATTCACAAATTGGGGTATTTAGGGTATCCTCCTACATTTTTTTGGGGAGACATGCTTGTTATTTATACTTCTGTAACATTCACTTTTATATTTTTCATGCAATTGTTCTTTCCATTTACATTGTTGTAGTCATTGTTTATATTTTGTCTTGGCTCTGCTTACTTCACTCTGTATCAATTCACATAGATCTTTCCAAGCTTCTTTCTAATCATCACATACATCATTTCTTATAGCACAGTTACATTCCATTACACTTAAGCACCACAGTTTGTTTAAACATTCCGCAATCAATGGGCTGCTGCTTTCTTTCCACTTTTTTGTTATCACAAAAGGTCTAGTATTTTGCTGTATATTGGGATTTCTATTGAACAAATGCTTTTGAGGGTAATGGACTCTAGTAATAGAGCCTCTGGTTCAAGTGGTATAGATATTTTAATCACTTAATTTGTATTATTCCAAATTATTTTCCAGAATACTTATCCCATCGTTTTGCTTCACCAACAATGCATTAGTGTGTTTATCATTTCACAACCCCTGCAACATTGACTGCTGTCAATCTTTGTCATCTTTGCTAATTTGCAGAGTATGAAATAAATCCTCAGGGTTGCTTTGATCTGTCTTTCTCTTATTATTAGTGATTTATAGTATTCTTTCATGTGATTGCGAACATTCTGAAATTCTTCTTTTCAGGATTATTTCCACATATCTTTTGACCACTTTTCTACTGTGGAATGGCCTTTAATCATATGTAATATACATATATGTATATTGTTTCTATATCTTGGATACCAAATCCTTATTAGAGAAATTTGATAAAAAGATTATTTCCCATTTAATCACTTTTCTTCTTAACCAAAGTACATTAATTTTATTTCTGCAGAAGCTTTTCAGTCTCATGTGATGAAAATTTTCATTCTTTTAAAAAAAATAAATGGCTCTATTTCTTGTTAAGATATCATCTCTTACCAATAGCTGTGTGTAAGTAAAAGATCTGAAGGTCATGTTTCAATTTTGAAGGTATTGGTTTTCCCAGCAATTTATTCCTAGGTAATTTATGTTTTCCTTTTAATCAGATGTTGGGCCATGTTTCTGATTTTCTCTTGTCTAGTCCATTCCATTGATGGATCTCTCTCTCTCTCTCTCTCTTTTTAAATCAATACCAGTTGGTTTTGATTATTGCAAACTTGCTGGTCCTCTATGTTGATAGGGTTTTTAGCAAAAAAGTGTGCTAAAATTTGTCAAAGACTTTTTCTTCATTTTATTGAGATAATCATTTGGTTTGGGGTATTTTGGTTTTAATTTAGTAATTACATTGATGGTTTTCCTAATATTGGACTGTCTTTGCATCCCTAGGAAAAATCTCTTTTAGTTACAGTGATTAATTTCTTGGTTCAATTATAGCGTGCGTGTAGAAAATTGTTTTAATTTTTTGAGTACATATTTACTAATGATGTTGGCCTATAGCTTTTTACTCTGTGTTTCATCTTTTCAAAGGTTTGATATTAGGAATATATTTGCATCATACAAGAATTCTGGTAGGGGA
>NW_020945500.1:0-1146 GCF_900497805.2 Vombatus ursinus
CTTTTCCCACATCACCTCCAACATCCAACATTTTCCTTTTTTGTCATATTAGCCAATGTGAGAGATATTAGGTGTTATCTCAGAGTTGTTTTAATTTGTATTTCTCTAATCAATAATGATTTAGAGCATTTTTCATATGATTACAGATAGCTTTGATTTCCTTGTCTGAAAACTGCCTGTTCACATCCTTTGACCATTTATCAACTGGGGAATGACTTCTATTCTTATAAATTCTTGTAATCTTATAACTTTGACTAAGTTGACTAAGTTCTCTCTATATTTGACAAATGAGGCCTTTATTAGAGATAGTTGTCCAAGAACTTTTCCCCTTTTTTCTGCTTTCCTTAAACTTTTGGTTACATTGGTTTTCTTTGTGCAAAAACCTTTTAACTTTATGTAATCAAAATTATCGATTTTACATTTTTTAATCTTTTTCTTCCTTGGTGCTGAATTCTCCCCTTATCCACAAATTTGACAGATAAACTATTCCATGCTCTCTAATTTTCTTATGGCATCACTCTTTATGTGTAAATGATGTACCCACTTGGACTTTTTTTGTTACATGGTGTGAGATGTTGGTCTATATTTTCTTAGCAGTGTTTGTCAAATAATGAATTTTTGTTCCATATGCTTGGATCTTTGTGTTTATCATATACCAGATTACTATGATCATTTACTATAATATAATTTGTACCTAATTTATTCCACTCATCCACCACACTATTTCTTAGCCAGTACCAGAATGTGTCGTTTGTTACCAGTTTATAGTAAAGTTTGAGATCTGGTATGGCTAAACCACTTTTTGCATTTTCTTTCAATGATTGCCTTGATATCCTTGAGCTTTTCTTCTTCCAGATGAATCCTGTTATTATTTTTTCTAGTTGGATAAAATAATTTTGGGTACTCTGATTGGTACAACAATGCATAAGTAAGTTAATTTAGGTAGAATTGTCATTTTTATTATAATAGCTCTGCCTGCCCATGAGCAACTGATGTTTTTCCAATTACTTAGATCTGACTTTCTTCGTGTGAAAAGTGTTTTGTAATTATGTTCATATATTTCTTGGTTTTGTCTTGGCAGGTAGACTCCCAAATATTTTGTACTGTCTGCAGTTACTTTAAACTGACTTTCTCTTTCTGTCTCTT
>NW_020945501.1:0-1146 GCF_900497805.2 Vombatus ursinus
CTTTTCCCACATCACCTCCAACATCCAACATTTTCCTTTTTTGTCATATTAGCCAATGTGAGAGATATTAGGTGTTATCTCAGAGTTGTTTTAATTTGTATTTCTCTAATCAATAATGATTTAGAGCATTTTTCATATGATTACAGATAGCTTTGATTTCCTTGTCTGAAAACTGCCTGTTCACATCCTTTGACCATTTATCAACTGGGGAATGACTTCTATTCTTATAAATTCTTGTAATCTTATAACTTTGACTAAGTTGACTAAGTTCTCTCTATATTTGACAAATGAGGCCTTTATTAGAGATAGTTGTCCAAGAACTTTTCCCCTTTTTTCTGCTTTCCTTAAACTTTTGGTTACATTGGTTTTCTTTGTGCAAAAACCTTTTAACTTTATGTAATCAAAATTATCGATTTTACATTTTTTAATCTTTTTCTTCCTTGGTGCTGAATTCTCCCCTTATCCACAAATTTGACAGATAAACTATTCCATGCTCTCTAATTTTCTTATGGCATCACTCTTTATGTGTAAATGATGTACCCACTTGGACTTTTTTTGTTACATGGTGTGAGATGTTGGTCTATATTTTCTTAGCAGTGTTTGTCAAATAATGAATTTTTGTTCCATATGCTTGGATCTTTGTGTTTATCATATACCAGATTACTATGATCATTTACTATAATATAATTTGTACCTAATTTATTCCACTCATCCACCACACTATTTCTTAGCCAGTACCAGAATGTGTCGTTTGTTACCAGTTTATAGTAAAGTTTGAGATCTGGTATGGCTAAACCACTTTTTGCATTTTCTTTCAATGATTGCCTTGATATCCTTGAGCTTTTCTTCTTCCAGATGAATCCTGTTATTATTTTTTCTAGTTGGATAAAATAATTTTGGGTACTCTGATTGGTACAACAATGCATAAGTAAGTTAATTTAGGTAGAATTGTCATTTTTATTATAATAGCTCTGCCTGCCCATGAGCAACTGATGTTTTTCCAATTACTTAGATCTGACTTTCTTCGTGTGAAAAGTGTTTTGTAATTATGTTCATATATTTCTTGGTTTTGTCTTGGCAGGTAGACTCCCAAATATTTTGTACTGTCTGCAGTTACTTTAAACTGACTTTCTCTTTCTGTCTCTT
>NW_020945502.1:0-1953 GCF_900497805.2 Vombatus ursinus
GTGTAGTGGCAGTGGTGTTGGATGAGGAGACAAGAGAAACCTGGGTTGAAACATGTCTCTTATGAGGAAGTGACCATGAGCAAGTTACTTAACTTCTTTGACCTTCAATGTCCTTGTTTGGAAGATGGGTATAATCATATCTATCTCACAGATTATTTAAATGAGCAAATGATCACATGTTAAATCTCTAAGTCTTATAGAGCAATATAGATATCAACTCTCCTTCTCCTCTTCCTCTTCTTCCTATAAGTCCTCCTTCCCCTCCCAGGTCCTCTTTCTTTTCCCACTTCCTCTCCCTCCGGCCTCTTCCTCCTCCTCCTCCCTTGTTCTTGTGAGAGAAGGGCTTGGTAAACCAGAAAACTTTCAATAAAGGTGAGGTGGTGGTGGTTATAATTATTGTAATTATACAATTCTTGCTTTGGCTACTATGGGAGAGAAGAGGGTTTATGTGGTACTAAACATGTGATAGCATGAAAAAAGAGGGGACAGAGTTTATACCAACCATTGGGTAGTGTATCCGTCTATCTGCCAACATGTCCTTGTTCACCCTCAAAAAATTGGATTCTACATTCATGTTGAGTGCCCATTGCCAATTTTTAGGGATTGTTAGCCACTCAGCATTCTACTGTAACTCCACTCAGTAGTCCTAAAGGGGAACAAACCCAGGCTGGCAGTGACCATCTCAGGAAGGCAGGGACCCTATGATTGTGTTGGGAGCCAAAGCCAATTCTGATTCGAGGCTGTCTGGCTGTGGTTCTCAGAGTGAATAGCAGCCTGTTGTCATTTGGCACTGGAATACACCTACCCAGGTTTTTTTTCACCATTTGTCCTAATGGGGTGGGCCATGGTCCAGTTTGTAAGCTGGAAACTTTGGTGGAAATGGAGAGCAGCTGTTTACCATCCTCTTTCCAATAATGAAACATTTTTATTTCTATGGCATATGTGCTTAGAGGCCAGGAGGTCCCTTTCTAATCTTGCTCATCCAATTTCCTTTAGCCTTTTCTCTTAAGGCAATCAAGACTACTTAGTTATATGGCACAATTTCTACAACCTTCACTGTTGGACTTACTTTGTTCAACCTTGGATATAGTAAAAAAAAAAAATGGCATGGTTTTTAAGTTTGCAGATGGTTTAAAGTGGTGAGGGATAGTGACAGATACAGGGTCACAGAATTTTAGAATATGAGTGAATACCAGAGTCCAACCCACACTCTTATTTTTTTGTTTTTGTTTTTAGGCAATTGGGATTAAGTAACTTGCCCAGGGTCACACAGCTAGTAAGTGTCAAGTGTTTGGTCTGAGGCCAGATTTGAACTCAGGTCCTCCTGACTTCAGGGCTGGTGCTCTATCCACTGTGCCACCTAGCTACCCCCAACCTACACTCTTAAAAAAAAGGTATCCTCAGCTGTGACATACATACCTGCTAAGTGTCAATCCAGTCCCTGCAAGTAGACCTACCTACTTGTAGTCTGTATTATAGTATTTGACAATCAGGATCCCTAAAAGATCTCAACAGAATGGAAATCTTATGGAGAGCCTGAATTTTTTGATAAAGGAAAAGTTTTAAACAAAATAAACACAAGAAGATCTCAATAGGCTGGAGCGAAATCTAGTAATCTAGTAAGATAGAATTCAAATGGGGATCAAATTCTTTTGGGCAGGACCTGTGTGTTGTGATTTTGGGGTCCCAGCACCCCTAAACCCCTAAATCTCAACATTTTGATGGCCCATATGGGGAAACTGCCTAACCCCAACTTCTTCTCTAGTCAAGACTGGAAGGTATATAAGCCTCCCCCCATCCATTTCTTGCTCTGCAGTTAGGGTCGCTCTCCAAGCACCAAGGCTTGGAGGTGCTTTTCTGGCAGACAGCTATGAGGCGGTCTCAAATTCGGCCTGGCACTCTCAGAAACCCAGGTTTCTCTTGTCTCCTCATCCAACACCACTGCCACTACAC
>NW_020945503.1:0-1746 GCF_900497805.2 Vombatus ursinus
TAGGCAGTTTCCCCATATGGGCCATCAAAATGTTGAGATTTAGGGGTTTAGGGGTGCTGGGACCCCAAAATCACAACACACAGGTCCTGCCCAAAAGAATTTGATCCCCATTTGAATTCTATCTTACTAGATTACTAGATTTCGCTCCAGCCTATTGAGATCTTCTTGTGTTTATTTTGTTTAAAACTTTTCCTTTATCAAAAAATTCAGGCTCTCCATAAGATTTCCATTCTGTTGAGATCTTTTAGGGATCCTGATTGTCAAATACTATAATACAGACTACAAGTAGGTAGGTCTACTTGCAGGGACTGGATTGACACTTAGCAGGTATGTATGTCACAGCTGAGGATACCTTTTTTTTAAGAGTGTAGGTTGGGGGTAGCTAGGTGGCACAGTGGATAGAGCACCAGCCCTGAAGTCAGGAGGACCTGAGTTCAAATCTGGCCTCAGACCAAACACTTGACACTTACTAGCTGTGTGACCCTGGGCAAGTTACTTAATCCCAATTGCCTAAAAACAAAAACAAAAAAATAAGAGTGTGGGTTGGACTCTGGTATTCACTCATATTCTAAAATTCTGTGACCCTGTATCTGTCACTATCCCTCACCACTTTAAACCATCTGCAAACTTAAAAACCATGCCATTTTTTTTTTTTACTATATCCAAGGTTGAACAAAGTAAGTCCAACAGTGAAGGTTGTAGAAATTGTGCCATATAACTAAGTAGTCTTGATTGCCTTAAGAGAAAAGGCTAAAGGAAATTGGATGAGCAAGATTAGAAAGGGACCTCCTGGCCTCTAAGCACATATGCCATAGAAATAAAAATGTTTCATTATTGGAAAGAGGATGGTAAACAGCTGCTCTCCATTTCCACCAAAGTTTCCAGCTTACAAACTGGACCATGGCCCACCCCATTAGGACAAATGGTGAAAAAAAACCTGGGTAGGTGTATTCCAGTGCCAAATGACAACAGGCTGCTATTCACTCTGAGAACCACAGCCAGACAGCCTCGAATCAGAATTGGCTTTGGCTCCCAACACAATCATAGGGTCCCTGCCTTCCTGAGATGGTCACTGCCAGCCTGGGTTTGTTCCCCTTTAGGACTACTGAGTGGAGTTACAGTAGAATGCTGAGTGGCTAACAATCCCTAAAAATTGGCAATGGGCACTCAACATGAATGTAGAATCCAATTTTTTGAGGGTGAACAAGGACATGTTGGCAGATAGACGGATACACTACCCAATGGTTGGTATAAACTCTGTCCCCTCTTTTTTCATGCTATCACATGTTTAGTACCACATAAACCCTCTTCTCTCCCATAGTAGCCAAAGCAAGAATTGTATAATTACAATAATTATAACCACCACCACCTCACCTTTATTGAAAGTTTTCTGGTTTACCAAGCCCTTCTCTCACAAGAACAAGGGAGGAGGAGGAGGAAGAGGCCGGAGGGAGAGGAAGTGGGAAAAGAAAGAGGACCTGGGAGGGGAAGGAGGACTTATAGGAAGAAGAGGAAGAGGAGAAGGAGAGTTGATATCTATATTGCTCTATAAGACTTAGAGATTTAACATGTGATCATTTGCTCATTTAAATAATCTGTGAGATAGATATGATTATACCCATCTTCCAAACAAGGACATTGAAGGTCAAAGAAGTTAAGTAACTTGCTCATGGTCACTTCCTCATAAGAGACATGTTTCAACCCAGGTTTCTCTTGTCTCCTCATCCAACACCACTGCCACTACAC
>NW_020945504.1:0-1746 GCF_900497805.2 Vombatus ursinus
GTGTAGTGGCAGTGGTGTTGGATGAGGAGACAAGAGAAACCTGGGTTGAAACATGTCTCTTATGAGGAAGTGACCATGAGCAAGTTACTTAACTTCTTTGACCTTCAATGTCCTTGTTTGGAAGATGGGTATAATCATATCTATCTCACAGATTATTTAAATGAGCAAATGATCACATGTTAAATCTCTAAGTCTTATAGAGCAATATAGATATCAACTCTCCTTCTCCTCTTCCTCTTCTTCCTATAAGTCCTCCTTCCCCTCCCAGGTCCTCTTTCTTTTCCCACTTCCTCTCCCTCCGGCCTCTTCCTCCTCCTCCTCCCTTGTTCTTGTGAGAGAAGGGCTTGGTAAACCAGAAAACTTTCAATAAAGGTGAGGTGGTGGTGGTTATAATTATTGTAATTATACAATTCTTGCTTTGGCTACTATGGGAGAGAAGAGGGTTTATGTGGTACTAAACATGTGATAGCATGAAAAAAGAGGGGACAGAGTTTATACCAACCATTGGGTAGTGTATCCGTCTATCTGCCAACATGTCCTTGTTCACCCTCAAAAAATTGGATTCTACATTCATGTTGAGTGCCCATTGCCAATTTTTAGGGATTGTTAGCCACTCAGCATTCTACTGTAACTCCACTCAGTAGTCCTAAAGGGGAACAAACCCAGGCTGGCAGTGACCATCTCAGGAAGGCAGGGACCCTATGATTGTGTTGGGAGCCAAAGCCAATTCTGATTCGAGGCTGTCTGGCTGTGGTTCTCAGAGTGAATAGCAGCCTGTTGTCATTTGGCACTGGAATACACCTACCCAGGTTTTTTTTCACCATTTGTCCTAATGGGGTGGGCCATGGTCCAGTTTGTAAGCTGGAAACTTTGGTGGAAATGGAGAGCAGCTGTTTACCATCCTCTTTCCAATAATGAAACATTTTTATTTCTATGGCATATGTGCTTAGAGGCCAGGAGGTCCCTTTCTAATCTTGCTCATCCAATTTCCTTTAGCCTTTTCTCTTAAGGCAATCAAGACTACTTAGTTATATGGCACAATTTCTACAACCTTCACTGTTGGACTTACTTTGTTCAACCTTGGATATAGTAAAAAAAAAAAATGGCATGGTTTTTAAGTTTGCAGATGGTTTAAAGTGGTGAGGGATAGTGACAGATACAGGGTCACAGAATTTTAGAATATGAGTGAATACCAGAGTCCAACCCACACTCTTATTTTTTTGTTTTTGTTTTTAGGCAATTGGGATTAAGTAACTTGCCCAGGGTCACACAGCTAGTAAGTGTCAAGTGTTTGGTCTGAGGCCAGATTTGAACTCAGGTCCTCCTGACTTCAGGGCTGGTGCTCTATCCACTGTGCCACCTAGCTACCCCCAACCTACACTCTTAAAAAAAAGGTATCCTCAGCTGTGACATACATACCTGCTAAGTGTCAATCCAGTCCCTGCAAGTAGACCTACCTACTTGTAGTCTGTATTATAGTATTTGACAATCAGGATCCCTAAAAGATCTCAACAGAATGGAAATCTTATGGAGAGCCTGAATTTTTTGATAAAGGAAAAGTTTTAAACAAAATAAACACAAGAAGATCTCAATAGGCTGGAGCGAAATCTAGTAATCTAGTAAGATAGAATTCAAATGGGGATCAAATTCTTTTGGGCAGGACCTGTGTGTTGTGATTTTGGGGTCCCAGCACCCCTAAACCCCTAAATCTCAACATTTTGATGGCCCATATGGGGAAACTGCCTA
>NW_020945505.1:0-3466 GCF_900497805.2 Vombatus ursinus
GATATATATGGAGAGAGAATACATGCACATACAAGCAAATATATATAGTAATAATTAATTTCAATAGTACTTATATAGCTATTTATGTATTCCCAAGGATTTTCTAGTTACTGAAAAAAAGACATACCAATTTTAAAACTGGAAAAGAGTATGGCAGAAACTAAGTATAAACCAAAATCTCACACCATATAGCAAAATAAAGTCAAAATGGGGTCATGATTTAGATATAAAGGCTGATACTATAAGCAAACTGGGAGAGCAAGGAATAGTTTACCTGCCAATATATGAAGAAGGGAAGGATTTATGACCAAACAGGAGATAGAAAACATAATGAAATGAAAAAAGGATAATTTTGATTACATTAAATTGAAAAGTTTTTTTGCACAAGCAAAACCAAAGCAACCAAGATTAGGAGGGAAGCAGAAAACTGGGAAAGAATTTTTACAATCAGTGTCTCTGATAAGGGCCTCATTTCTAAAATATGTAGAGAGCTAAGTCAAATTTATAAGAATACAAGTCATTCCTTAATTGATAAATGATCAAAGGATACAAACAGGCAGTTTTCAGATGAAGAAATTAAAGCTATCTATAGTCATATGAAAAAATGTTCTAAATAATTATTGATTAGAGAAATGAAAATCAAAACAACTCTGAGGTATTACAACACACCTATTGGCCAACATGACAAAATGAGAAAATGATAAATGTTGGAGAAGATGTGGGAAAATTGGAACACTAGTGCATTGCTGATGGAGATGTGAAATGATTCAACCATTTTGTAGAGCAATTTGGAACTACGCCCAAAGGACTATAAAAATGTACATACCCTTTGACCCAGCAAGACCACTTCTAGAGCTATATCCCCAAGAAAATAATAAAAATGGAAAAGGATCCACATCTACAAAAATATTTACAGCAGCTCTTTCAGTGGTGGTTAAGAATTCGAAATTGAAGGGATGCCCATGAATTGGGGAATGGCAGAACAAGTTGTGGTATATGAATGTAATGGAATACTATTGTGCTGTAAGAAATGATGAACAAGTGAACTTCAGAAAAACTGGGAAAGACTTGTGTGGACTGATACTGAGTGAAATGAGAAGAACCAGGAGAACATTGTACACAGTAGCGGCCATGTTGTGTGATGACTAACTTTGATAGGTTTAGTCCTTCTCAGCAATGCAAGGAACTAAGACATCTTCAAAAGTTTCATGATGGAAAATGCTATCCACATCCAAAGAAAGAACTATGGAGTTTGAATGCAGATCAAAGCATATTATTTTCTCTTTTTCTTTTTGTTGTCCTGTTTTGTTTTCTCTTTCTTGTGGTTCCTCCTATTGGTTCTAATTCTTCCTTACAACATGACCAATGTGAAAATATGTTTGATAGGAATGTATATGTATAGCTGATATCAGATTGTGCTCTGTCATAAGGAGAGAGTTGGGGAGGAAAGGGGAGAAAAATTTAAAACTCAAAAGCTTATGAAAATGATTGTTGATTACTCAAAATAAATAAATTAGAAACATACTAATTTTGTTAATTGGTCTCTCAGTTATGTTATGTTTATTGTATTTACTGGTCACACTATAATAGCCTGAAACAAACAAACAAACAAAAACATTATATATCTGTATTATAGCTAAATCCCAAAGTTACTTTACAAAAGCTTGATTTTATTCATTAGTTAAATGAGAAGAATGATGCATGTCTTATCAACCACATGTGGGTTATTGTGAGGGTCAAAGCAGGGAAAATGTACATTTATCTGGGAAGCACCATTAATAATAACTAAGAAAATCATAGGAGGTATTGTGACATAGTAGAGATAGAGTAGGTCTTGGAGTCAGGAAAATCTGGGTTCAAATCTCACCTCTGGCATATCCTGGACATATGACCTTGGGGAATTTATTTCTCCTGTTACTGTCCCTAGATAACTATAAGACAAACTGCAGAAAATATGGTCATTTGCATTAGTAGATGAAGTCTTTCACCTGAAATCCCTTAAAAAATTAAGTCACAAGTCCATTAAAATGAAATAATAGTAATAACAATGATATTGGTGGTGGTGGTGGTGGTGGTGGTGGTGGTGGTGATGATGATGATATCATAGTGCATGCTACTTGTTTGAGGCATTTATCTTTCACAACTTTGGGGAAAATGTGTTTCACTACACTTGGAAAAAAAATCTCTATTTCTGAACAAGTTCCACATTGCTCATTTGCTTTTGTGTCTCTCTCATGGTGCCTTTCAATAGAAATTAATTAAAATGAGAATGTTGATATGTGGCTTTATGCCCTTGTGTATCAAAGAATAGCAGCAAAGTCCGCAAAGGAAGAGTGCTAAAGATGCAATCAAATTTAATTTTTTTGTTCTTTTTTGCATAATTAATTAGGATAGAAACAAAACATTGGAGTGTATAGAAGCAGAATACACAAGGCGTGTATCAATAGAAGCTTTTCTATATCAGGGAAAACACTCAAAATGTTTAAAATTGCTTCAGGAAGCAAAAAAGTAGAATGTCTTTACTAGCATTCATCAAGAAATTGTTCACCATAATTTTGTAAAAGTTGTCTTTCTGTTTCAAATACTGTCTTGTTCATTAATAAAAGGCAAAAGTTCCATTAATAAAAGCCTTTAAATATTGTGGAGGGCATTGCTTTGAAAGTTTTTATCTGAATTTTTCTCTAATGCCATAAAATAATCACTAAGTGTAGTAAGATAAACAAGAGTGGGGTGTCCAGTTTAATCCACACAAGTGTAATGATTATTAAAACATGCAGGCACATTGGTTTTATCCAATTCAAAATTAACTTTTGGAACTTAATTTTTTTCAAAATGAAAATTACCCTCAACTTACTTGTCAAATGTGCTTAAGTGAAAAATGACTTTGTGTTATTTTGGGGCTAACTTTTTTTTGTGAGCAATCGCTTTTTAAATATCTATATTTCATGCTGGGCAAATAGAATTTCTTTTATGCTGCTCATTCAACATATTATGCATTAGTTGAATCTGGAATCCTAGCAATAGTCCACTTTGTTATATTCTATTTCCCTTTTAGCTCAAAGAGCTTTAATTACAGGAAAGCAGAGTCAATAATAAATGTTTTTGTTGACTATACACCAACACATTAACTGGCTTGGGTTATTGTTCTTCTCTCCTGTGTGTGTGTGTGTGTGTGTGTGTGTGTGTGTGTGTGTGTTTTAATGTGAATTCCCTTCGTAGAACTCTTGAAATATATAGTTCAATAGGATTTTTATCTTTTTTTAAATGCTATAGTATAGAATGTATGGTATAGATATATGTTTATTGCGTAAATCTTACTAATGATGCTATTCAAAATCTATATCAATAAGAGGACCAGAAACCCTGAAGGACAAATAGAAGAGAGATGCCTAAATAGACATTTAAGGCTCTCTGTGGCCTAAATTTAAGTTACTTACCAAATTTATTTCCCATCATTTCCCAATAT
>NW_020945506.1:0-3466 GCF_900497805.2 Vombatus ursinus
ATATTGGGAAATGATGGGAAATAAATTTGGTAAGTAACTTAAATTTAGGCCACAGAGAGCCTTAAATGTCTATTTAGGCATCTCTCTTCTATTTGTCCTTCAGGGTTTCTGGTCCTCTTATTGATATAGATTTTGAATAGCATCATTAGTAAGATTTACGCAATAAACATATATCTATACCATACATTCTATACTATAGCATTTAAAAAAAGATAAAAATCCTATTGAACTATATATTTCAAGAGTTCTACGAAGGGAATTCACATTAAAACACACACACACACACACACACACACACACACACACACACAGGAGAGAAGAACAATAACCCAAGCCAGTTAATGTGTTGGTGTATAGTCAACAAAAACATTTATTATTGACTCTGCTTTCCTGTAATTAAAGCTCTTTGAGCTAAAAGGGAAATAGAATATAACAAAGTGGACTATTGCTAGGATTCCAGATTCAACTAATGCATAATATGTTGAATGAGCAGCATAAAAGAAATTCTATTTGCCCAGCATGAAATATAGATATTTAAAAAGCGATTGCTCACAAAAAAAAGTTAGCCCCAAAATAACACAAAGTCATTTTTCACTTAAGCACATTTGACAAGTAAGTTGAGGGTAATTTTCATTTTGAAAAAAATTAAGTTCCAAAAGTTAATTTTGAATTGGATAAAACCAATGTGCCTGCATGTTTTAATAATCATTACACTTGTGTGGATTAAACTGGACACCCCACTCTTGTTTATCTTACTACACTTAGTGATTATTTTATGGCATTAGAGAAAAATTCAGATAAAAACTTTCAAAGCAATGCCCTCCACAATATTTAAAGGCTTTTATTAATGGAACTTTTGCCTTTTATTAATGAACAAGACAGTATTTGAAACAGAAAGACAACTTTTACAAAATTATGGTGAACAATTTCTTGATGAATGCTAGTAAAGACATTCTACTTTTTTGCTTCCTGAAGCAATTTTAAACATTTTGAGTGTTTTCCCTGATATAGAAAAGCTTCTATTGATACACGCCTTGTGTATTCTGCTTCTATACACTCCAATGTTTTGTTTCTATCCTAATTAATTATGCAAAAAAGAACAAAAAAATTAAATTTGATTGCATCTTTAGCACTCTTCCTTTGCGGACTTTGCTGCTATTCTTTGATACACAAGGGCATAAAGCCACATATCAACATTCTCATTTTAATTAATTTCTATTGAAAGGCACCATGAGAGAGACACAAAAGCAAATGAGCAATGTGGAACTTGTTCAGAAATAGAGATTTTTTTTCCAAGTGTAGTGAAACACATTTTCCCCAAAGTTGTGAAAGATAAATGCCTCAAACAAGTAGCATGCACTATGATATCATCATCATCACCACCACCACCACCACCACCACCACCACCACCAATATCATTGTTATTACTATTATTTCATTTTAATGGACTTGTGACTTAATTTTTTAAGGGATTTCAGGTGAAAGACTTCATCTACTAATGCAAATGACCATATTTTCTGCAGTTTGTCTTATAGTTATCTAGGGACAGTAACAGGAGAAATAAATTCCCCAAGGTCATATGTCCAGGATATGCCAGAGGTGAGATTTGAACCCAGATTTTCCTGACTCCAAGACCTACTCTATCTCTACTATGTCACAATACCTCCTATGATTTTCTTAGTTATTATTAATGGTGCTTCCCAGATAAATGTACATTTTCCCTGCTTTGACCCTCACAATAACCCACATGTGGTTGATAAGACATGCATCATTCTTCTCATTTAACTAATGAATAAAATCAAGCTTTTGTAAAGTAACTTTGGGATTTAGCTATAATACAGATATATAATGTTTTTGTTTGTTTGTTTGTTTCAGGCTATTATAGTGTGACCAGTAAATACAATAAACATAACATAACTGAGAGACCAATTAACAAAATTAGTATGTTTCTAATTTATTTATTTTGAGTAATCAACAATCATTTTCATAAGCTTTTGAGTTTTAAATTTTTCTCCCCTTTCCTCCCCAACTCTCTCCTTATGACAGAGCACAATCTGATATCAGCTATACATATACATTCCTATCAAACATATTTTCACATTGGTCATGTTGTAAGGAAGAATTAGAACCAATAGGAGGAACCACAAGAAAGAGAAAACAAAACAGGACAACAAAAAGAAAAAGAGAAAATAATATGCTTTGATCTGCATTCAAACTCCATAGTTCTTTCTTTGGATGTGGATAGCATTTTCCATCATGAAACTTTTGAAGATGTCTTAGTTCCTTGCATTGCTGAGAAGGACTAAACCTATCAAAGTTAGTCATCACACAACATGGCCGCTACTGTGTACAATGTTCTCCTGGTTCTTCTCATTTCACTCAGTATCAGTCCACACAAGTCTTTCCCAGTTTTTCTGAAGTTCACTTGTTCATCATTTCTTACAGCACAATAGTATTCCATTACATTCATATACCACAACTTGTTCTGCCATTCCCCAATTCATGGGCATCCCTTCAATTTCGAATTCTTAACCACCACTGAAAGAGCTGCTGTAAATATTTTTGTAGATGTGGATCCTTTTCCATTTTTATTATTTTCTTGGGGATATAGCTCTAGAAGTGGTCTTGCTGGGTCAAAGGGTATGTACATTTTTATAGTCCTTTGGGCGTAGTTCCAAATTGCTCTACAAAATGGTTGAATCATTTCACATCTCCATCAGCAATGCACTAGTGTTCCAATTTTCCCACATCTTCTCCAACATTTATCATTTTCTCATTTTGTCATGTTGGCCAATAGGTGTGTTGTAATACCTCAGAGTTGTTTTGATTTTCATTTCTCTAATCAATAATTATTTAGAACATTTTTTCATATGACTATAGATAGCTTTAATTTCTTCATCTGAAAACTGCCTGTTTGTATCCTTTGATCATTTATCAATTAAGGAATGACTTGTATTCTTATAAATTTGACTTAGCTCTCTACATATTTTAGAAATGAGGCCCTTATCAGAGACACTGATTGTAAAAATTCTTTCCCAGTTTTCTGCTTCCCTCCTAATCTTGGTTGCTTTGGTTTTGCTTGTGCAAAAAAACTTTTCAATTTAATGTAATCAAAATTATCCTTTTTTCATTTCATTATGTTTTCTATCTCCTGTTTGGTCATAAATCCTTCCCTTCTTCATATATTGGCAGGTAAACTATTCCTTGCTCTCCCAGTTTGCTTATAGTATCAGCCTTTATATCTAAATCATGACCCCATTTTGACTTTATTTTGCTATATGGTGTGAGATTTTGGTTTATACTTAGTTTCTGCCATACTCTTTTCCAGTTTTAAAATTGGTATGTCTTTTTTTCAGTAACTAGAAAATCCTTGGGAATACATAAATAGCTATATAAGTACTATTGAAATTAATTATTACTATATATATTTGCTTGTATGTGCATGTATTCTCTCTCCATATATATC
>NW_020945507.1:0-1147 GCF_900497805.2 Vombatus ursinus
AGAGAGAGAGAGAGAGAGAGAGAGAGAGAGAGAGAGAGAAAGAGAAACAGAGAGATAGAGACAGAGAGACAGACAGAGAGACAGAGAGACAGAGAAAGAGAATAGTTGGGTGGCTCCTATGGAATTTTATCATAGAAGGTGATTACTTCTTACTGATATGTCATGTTATGGGTATAGTGGAATTTTTTAGGGAACAAAGAGGGGCATCACTCACCAATCTGGGTTCTTGAGGTTGGGGTCACATAATAGCAGTAAAGAGTCAATTAAGACCATTTAAGTTTTTGTTTCTTTGGTTTTTGTGTTGATTTTGATAGCCCTAGTCATAATGGACTTTTCTTTGAATACAGACAACTAAAAAATCCAGGGTTTGGTTTGTGCTACATTTAGCAATTATTCCATGGTAAAGAATCTTAGTAATATAAACTATAGAGCCACTTTTTCCATGATCTCTCAGGGTTATTACTTAAAGCTGTAGGTTGGTTAACATCTCTTCTCAGTCCCTATCTGTGTTGCTCTAAAAAATTTTCAGTCTAGTTTTCACTGATGTGGCACTGACCTTCAAGAATAGTTATAATAGAGATGGTCTGCAAACTAGAATCATTCAATTTTGTCTTTATTGAAAATAATGACAACATTTCTCAGAGGCAACTAAGTGGCATTGTGGATAGAGCACTGGACTTTTTATTCATTCAAGATACATTTATTAAAAATCTACTATGTGTCAAGGACTGTGCTAAGTTCTAGGGATACAGACAACACACAAACAAATATATACAAAGTAAGCTATGTACAGGATAAATAGGAAATAATTAATAGTGGGGAAACAGTGGAATTAAGAGGAGTTGGGGAAGGCTTCCTACAGAAGGTGGGATTTTAGTTGGAACTTGAAGCCAGGGAAGTCAGCAGTTGAAGTGGAGGAGGGAGAGTGTTACGGGCATGGGGGATAGCCAGAGAAAATGCCCAGAGCTTAGAGATGGAGGGTTGTTGTTCGTGGAACAGTTCTGAGACCAGTGTCACTGGACTGAAGAGTCTGTATTGAGGAGTAAAGTGCAAGAAGATTGGAAAGGTAGATGAGGGCTATGTTATAAAGGGCTTTGAATGACAAACAAAACGTTTTATATTTGCTCCTGGAAAAAACAGAAAGCAT
>NW_020945508.1:0-1123 GCF_900497805.2 Vombatus ursinus
AGAGAGAGAGAGAGAGAGAGAGAGAGAGAGAGAGAGAGAGAGAAACAGAGAGACAGACAGAGAGACAGAGAAAGAGAATAGTTGGGTGGCTCCACTGGAATTTTATCATAGAAGGTGATTACTTCTTACTGATATGTCATGTTATGGGTATAGTGGAATTTTTTAGGAAACAAAGAGGGGCATCACTCACCAATCTGGGTTCTTGAGGTTGGGGTCACATAATAGCAGTAAAGAGTCAATTAATACCATTTAAGTTTTTGTTTCTTTGGTTTTTGTGTTGATTTTGATAGCCCTAGTCATAATGGACTTTTCTTTGAATACAGACAACTAAAAAATCCAGGGTTTGGTTTGTGCTACATTTAGCAATTATTCCATGGTAAAGAATCTTAGTAATATAAACTATAGAGCCACTTTTTCCATGATCTCTCAGGGTTATTACTTAAAGCTGGAGGTTGGTTAACATCTCTTCTCAGTCCCTATCCGTGTTGCTCTAAAAAATTTTCAGTCTAGTTTTCACTGATGTGGCACTGACCTTCAAGAATAGTTATAATAGAGATGGTCTGCAAACTAGAATCATTCAATTTTGTCTTTATTGAAAATAATGACAACATTTCTCAGAGGCAACTAAGTGACATTGTGGATAGAGCACTGGACTTTTTATTCATTCAAGATACATTTATTAAAAATCTACTATGTGTCAAGCACTGTGCTAAGTTCTAGGGATACAGACAACACACAAACAAATATATACAAAGTAAGCTATGTACAGGATAAATAGGAAATAATTAATAGTGGGGAAACAGTAGAATTAAGAGGAGTTGGGGAAGGCTTCCTACAGAAGGTGGGATTTTAGTTGGAACTTGAAGCCAGGGAAGTCAGCAGTTGAAGTGGAGGAGGGAGAGTGTTACGGGCATGGGGGATAGCCAGAGAAAATGCCTAGAGCTTAGAGATGGAGGGTTGTTGTTCATGGAACAGCTCTGAGACCAGTGTCACTGGACTGAAGAGTCTGTATTGAGGAGTAAAGTGCAAGAAGATTGGAAAGGTAGATGAGGGCTATGTTATAAAGGGCTTTGAACGACAAACAAAACGTTTTATATTTGCTCCTGGAAAAAACAGAAAGCAT
>NW_020945509.1:0-1147 GCF_900497805.2 Vombatus ursinus
AGAGAGAGAGAGAGAGAGAGAGAGAGAGAGAGAGAGAGAAAGAGAAACAGAGAGATAGAGACAGAGAGACAGACAGAGAGACAGAGAGACAGAGAAAGAGAATAGTTGGGTGGCTCCTATGGAATTTTATCATAGAAGGTGATTACTTCTTACTGATATGTCATGTTATGGGTATAGTGGAATTTTTTAGGGAACAAAGAGGGGCATCACTCACCAATCTGGGTTCTTGAGGTTGGGGTCACATAATAGCAGTAAAGAGTCAATTAAGACCATTTAAGTTTTTGTTTCTTTGGTTTTTGTGTTGATTTTGATAGCCCTAGTCATAATGGACTTTTCTTTGAATACAGACAACTAAAAAATCCAGGGTTTGGTTTGTGCTACATTTAGCAATTATTCCATGGTAAAGAATCTTAGTAATATAAACTATAGAGCCACTTTTTCCATGATCTCTCAGGGTTATTACTTAAAGCTGTAGGTTGGTTAACATCTCTTCTCAGTCCCTATCTGTGTTGCTCTAAAAAATTTTCAGTCTAGTTTTCACTGATGTGGCACTGACCTTCAAGAATAGTTATAATAGAGATGGTCTGCAAACTAGAATCATTCAATTTTGTCTTTATTGAAAATAATGACAACATTTCTCAGAGGCAACTAAGTGGCATTGTGGATAGAGCACTGGACTTTTTATTCATTCAAGATACATTTATTAAAAATCTACTATGTGTCAAGGACTGTGCTAAGTTCTAGGGATACAGACAACACACAAACAAATATATACAAAGTAAGCTATGTACAGGATAAATAGGAAATAATTAATAGTGGGGAAACAGTGGAATTAAGAGGAGTTGGGGAAGGCTTCCTACAGAAGGTGGGATTTTAGTTGGAACTTGAAGCCAGGGAAGTCAGCAGTTGAAGTGGAGGAGGGAGAGTGTTACGGGCATGGGGGATAGCCAGAGAAAATGCCCAGAGCTTAGAGATGGAGGGTTGTTGTTCGTGGAACAGTTCTGAGACCAGTGTCACTGGACTGAAGAGTCTGTATTGAGGAGTAAAGTGCAAGAAGATTGGAAAGGTAGATGAGGGCTATGTTATAAAGGGCTTTGAATGACAAACAAAACGTTTTATATTTGCTCCTGGAAAAAACAGAAAGCAT
>NW_020945510.1:0-1123 GCF_900497805.2 Vombatus ursinus
AGAGAGAGAGAGAGAGAGAGAGAGAGAGAGAGAGAGAGAGAGAAACAGAGAGACAGACAGAGAGACAGAGAAAGAGAATAGTTGGGTGGCTCCACTGGAATTTTATCATAGAAGGTGATTACTTCTTACTGATATGTCATGTTATGGGTATAGTGGAATTTTTTAGGAAACAAAGAGGGGCATCACTCACCAATCTGGGTTCTTGAGGTTGGGGTCACATAATAGCAGTAAAGAGTCAATTAATACCATTTAAGTTTTTGTTTCTTTGGTTTTTGTGTTGATTTTGATAGCCCTAGTCATAATGGACTTTTCTTTGAATACAGACAACTAAAAAATCCAGGGTTTGGTTTGTGCTACATTTAGCAATTATTCCATGGTAAAGAATCTTAGTAATATAAACTATAGAGCCACTTTTTCCATGATCTCTCAGGGTTATTACTTAAAGCTGGAGGTTGGTTAACATCTCTTCTCAGTCCCTATCCGTGTTGCTCTAAAAAATTTTCAGTCTAGTTTTCACTGATGTGGCACTGACCTTCAAGAATAGTTATAATAGAGATGGTCTGCAAACTAGAATCATTCAATTTTGTCTTTATTGAAAATAATGACAACATTTCTCAGAGGCAACTAAGTGACATTGTGGATAGAGCACTGGACTTTTTATTCATTCAAGATACATTTATTAAAAATCTACTATGTGTCAAGCACTGTGCTAAGTTCTAGGGATACAGACAACACACAAACAAATATATACAAAGTAAGCTATGTACAGGATAAATAGGAAATAATTAATAGTGGGGAAACAGTAGAATTAAGAGGAGTTGGGGAAGGCTTCCTACAGAAGGTGGGATTTTAGTTGGAACTTGAAGCCAGGGAAGTCAGCAGTTGAAGTGGAGGAGGGAGAGTGTTACGGGCATGGGGGATAGCCAGAGAAAATGCCTAGAGCTTAGAGATGGAGGGTTGTTGTTCATGGAACAGCTCTGAGACCAGTGTCACTGGACTGAAGAGTCTGTATTGAGGAGTAAAGTGCAAGAAGATTGGAAAGGTAGATGAGGGCTATGTTATAAAGGGCTTTGAACGACAAACAAAACGTTTTATATTTGCTCCTGGAAAAAACAGAAAGCAT
>NW_020945511.1:0-1489 GCF_900497805.2 Vombatus ursinus
CGTAGTGGCCTCCCACTGGGGCCTGTCTTCAAGCGGGGCTGACTGAGGCCCTCCTTCTACATTCACCTTCTTAAAGCAGTGGGTGACAGATGGCGGGAGGGGAGCACCGCCCCCATCCTGTCCAGGCAGATGGCTGATAGGCCGATATCCCTGGGGCCTCTCCGAGCTCTTGGCCAGCCTCTACTGCACGCTTACCACGAGATACGGCTGAGCCCAGAGGAGCGTGCAGCCCAAGCTGAAGGGAACATTAGCTCCTTCACTCAGAGGAGGACACTGAGGCAGGTTCTCGGACGTCATCTGTGGCGCATCTCGTTTCTGAGCAGGCTCTAAGCTTATGTGGTCAAAGGCCCCAGCAGTGTGATGCTGTATACAGAGCCAGTGCTTCATAAAAACTGATCACGTTCCTGTGTATTGGACCGGCGCTCTTCGGCTCAGTCACGGGTGTGTTTTCGTATTTCTTCGGTAGGTGGGAGGCAGTCCCAGCCGGGCAGGCTTCACCTGGGTCATTTCGGAGCCCTTCAGCCCGGCTGTCCAGCAGGGTGGGGTTTCTCGTTCCCAGCACTCTGGCGTTGGGCTTTTCTGACATCTCGTTTTGCTTCACGCTGGGCTCTGCTCCTCTTCTCTCAGGTTGACTGACGTCGTCTTGGGTTTTGGGTGGTTTTTAATAACCTCCAGCATTGAGCCAGGCACTGTGCTGGGTGCACAGATGCAAAAAGAAGGAAACATTACCTATTCTTGGAATTTGCCATCTGTCCAAAGGGGTATTTGGCTTCAAGGAGGCTTTGCAAATGCTCCTTGAATGCGTGGATAACAGCGTCCTCGAAGCATTGTAGAAAAAGAGGGGAACGTTGGGGTGTGCCAGGCACACTTGGCTAGCACGTGTGGCAGACCCAAGGCCAGCAGGGGGGCGGGCAGCCCAGTCCCCTCCCTCCTTGGGGGGGGGTGACGTGCCCAGTCATACACACACATTCCTCCCCCCAGGGTCTTGGCTTCCATACCCGGTGGTCTCTCCATCCCTGCTGGTCTGTCTTTGGTCCCTGACCATTTTACTCCAGCTCACCGCCGTTCTCCCCAAAACACCAAAATGCCCCCCTGAGTCGGCAGAGGCCTCGCACCTCTCTGGGGTTTGGTGTCTGAGCATGTGCCCCGGGAATTGCCGCTCTCGGTGCTCTGCTGCTGAAGGAGAGGGAGCATCATCCCCCTTTTTTGGGCCCCTTTGCCATTTCATAAAGTGCCTTCACTAAGGATGCATTTCCAGACATCTTGGGGTTTCTGTAACTAGACGGGCATCAGTAGAGGAAAGATTTCCAGTCCGCAGTGACCAAGGTCCCCAGAGAAGTCATGGTGGTAATAGCCCACATTTCTATAGCACTTTCAAGGCAAAAAGGAATTTTCCTCCCTGCCCCCTGGGAAATTGATTGTCCTGACTGGATTCAGATCAGCTGCCCTTTTCCAGATGAGGACCACTGAGCTTGTCAGTCTCGAGGTC
>NW_020945512.1:0-1489 GCF_900497805.2 Vombatus ursinus
CGTAGTGGCCTCCCACTGGGGCCTGTCTTCAAGCGGGGCTGACTGAGGCCCTCCTTCTGCATTCACCTTCTTAAAGCAGTGGGTGACAGATGGCGGGAGGGGAGCACCGCCCCCATCCTGTCCAGGCAGATGGCTGATAGGCCGATATCCCTGGGGCCTCTCCGAGCTCTTGGCCAGCCTCTACTGCACGCTTACCACGAGATACGGCTGAGCCCAGAGGAGCGTGCAGCCCAAGCTGAAGGGAACATTAGCTCCTTCACTCAGAGGAGGACACTGAGGCAGGTTCTCGGACGTCATCTGTGGCGCATCTCGTTTCTGAGCAGGCTCTAAGCTTATGTGGTCAAAGGCCCCAGCAGTGTGATGCTGTATACAGAGCCAGTGCTTCATAAAAACTGATCACGTTCCTGTGTATTGGACCGGCGCTCTTCGGCTCAGTCACGGGTGTGTTTTCGTATTTCTTCGGTAGGTGGGAGGCAGTCCCAGCCGGGCAGGCTTCACCTGGGTCATTTCGGAGCCCTTCAGCCCGGCTGTCCAGCAGGGTGGGGTTTCTCGTTCCCAGCACTCTGGCGTTGGGCTTTTCTGACATCTCGTTTTGCTTCACGCTGGGCTCTGCTCCTCTTCTCTCAGGTTGACTGACGTCGTCTTGGGTTTTGGGTGGTTTTTAATAACCTCCAGCATTGAGCCAGGCACTGTGCTGGGTGCACAGATGCAAAAAGAAGGAAACATTACCTACTCTTGGAATTTGCCATCTGTCCAAAGGGGTATTTGGCTTCAAGGAGGCTTTGCAAATGCTCCTTGAATGCGTGGATAACAGCGTCCTCGAAGCATTGTAGAAAAAGAGGGGAACGTTGGGGTGTGCCAGGCACACTTGGCTAGCACGTGTGGCAGACCCAAGGCCAGCAGGGGGGCGGGCAGCCCAGTCCCCTCCCTCCTTGGGGGGGGGTGACGTGCCCAGTCATACACACACATTCCTCCCCCCAGGGTCTTGGCTTCCATACCCGGTGGTCTCTCCATCCCTGCTGGTCTGTCTTTGGTCCCTGACCATTTTACTCCAGCTCGCCGCCATTCTCCCCGAAACACCAAAATGCCCCCCTGAGTCGGCAGAGGCCTCGCACCTCTCTGGGGTTTGGTGTCTGACCATGTGCCCCGGGAATTGCCGCTCTCGGTGCTCTGCTGCTGAAGGAGAGGGAGCATCATCCCCCATTTTTGGGCCCCTTTGCCATTTCATAAAGTGCCCTCACTAAGGATGCATTTCCAGACATCTTTGGGTTTCTGTAACTAGACGGGCATCAGTAGAGGAAAGATTTCCAGT
Source organism: Vombatus ursinus (assembly GCF_900497805.2). Lineage (NCBI taxonomy): Eukaryota > Metazoa > Chordata > Mammalia > Diprotodontia > Vombatidae > Vombatus > Vombatus ursinus. Next base: position 1,313 of record NW_020945512.1, read on the forward strand.
CCGCAGTGACCAAGGTCCCCAGAGAAGTCATGGTGGTAATAGCCCACATTTCTATAGCACTTTCAAGGCAAAAAGGAATTTTCCTCCCTGCCCCCTGGGAAATTGATTGTCCTGACTGGATTCAGATCAGCTGCCCTTTTCCAGATGAGGACCACTGAGCTTGTCAGTCTCGAGGTC
>NW_020945513.1:0-1551 GCF_900497805.2 Vombatus ursinus
CAGGAAGTCCCAAGTTTGAGTCCTGCCTCTTGACACTGACTGGCTGTGTGACCTTGGGCAAGTCCCTTAACTTCTCAGCCTCAGTTTCTCCATCTGTAAAAAAGAAAAATCATTCCAGAACCTGGACAGGTGAGAGGCATGAGATGAGAGAGTATGTGGGCTTCGGGTGCTGTGAGGTCTGGTGTTTACCCTCTGCTGTTGGGAAGTTTGAACTTACTGCAGTAACAAGAACTTGACAGCTGGGGGGTCAGGGGGGTGGTCCATTGACCATAGAGAGGCTGGAACTCCCCTGCTCCTTTGAGGAGTTTGTCTGTGAATGACTTGACTGTCTTTATTTGAGGCTTTGTGGGAGAACCCTCCCGGCCTCAGTGCTCCCCATCTCTGTTGGTGGACTGTGCCTTGGTCCCCTGCCCTCAGGAGGGAGGGTGGCAGAGCCGGGAGCGAGGAGGGGTGGTTGTGGTGGGTGTGCCCTGTGCTGCGGTGGGCCATTGTTTGCAGAGTTATGTCTTAGGAGCAGGCATTTGGGGGCATGTGGGCCCCAAATGATTTGGGGGTGGAAGGCTTCTCAGCAGGGAGAGAGAATCGTCAGCTCCTGTTCCAGCCGGAGGGCCCAACCTGGACACTGTTTCCAGCTCCCAAATTGAAGATGAGGGGAATGCTCGTAATAGTAAACATCTGTTCCGGTTTCCCCATGGCCAGTGCACCCAGCAGGTCCCAGAGAGCATTTCCGTATGTGCGTGATAGTGAGGATCTTTGTTCTGTGAGGTTGTGAGTCCCAGGCACAGTCGCGGCTGCTGAATTTACCTGTCCACACAGGGAGTGACGCACAGTGAGAAGAACATGTCACTGTGCTGTTGATGGCCCTTGACTGGGCATGGGCAAGTCAGTGCAGATGAGAGTGCCTGTCTGCCTGGATGGGAGAGCCCTTACAATCCACAGGGTCTGGGCTGAGCGGTGGCCCGGCCAGCTCCCTGGCCTGCCTCAGTCTGTTGGAGTGATGGGGGCCCTGGGGCCAGGGCAGAGAGGGTACGTCCTGGGATGTGCCTTTGGGAGAGAAATCACTTTGATGGAGGCAGGTGGCTGCGTGACCTTGGACACGTGAAGGGCATCACGGGCTGTAAGTGGGAGTTTGGGCTAGGCCGTCTCCAGGGTCCCTTTGGCTTTGACAAGCCTTCCAGGGGAATCTTCCCTCCCGAGTCACAGGAGGGACACACGGGCGTTCTCATGTCTCATCTCTCTTGCCTTGCAGGTTAGGCTGTTGAGATGAGAAGGTGTTGGAAGCTCGTGACAGAATGGAGTCTGTCCCACTGTGCAGCCACGACCCACCCCCCACCCCCACCCCTGATGTGCCTGCCAATGCCAGCACCCCCTTCATCAATTCGTACATCCCACGTGACTGGTGACGCCACAGGAAATGCCCAAGGAGTCCGAATGGCTGTTTCCATGGACGCAGTCTTCATAGTGACAATGTGGGGCGGGTGAGGGGGGTGGGCAGGCAGGGGAGGGGGGAAGGGAGTAGGGTGGGGGGAATTAAAAGGGAGGGATAAAAAA
>NW_020945514.1:0-1004 GCF_900497805.2 Vombatus ursinus
ACTCTGATTCTTTCTGTTGCTTTTGGTTTGGTTTTGTAAATCGTATCATTTTTCAACATGAGTTTTAAAAAAAGAAAAAACCTACCAAAAAAATTCTTGTTAAGGCCTTAAGAAGGGGTTAGTGCATCTTTCAGGGGTCACTCTGCCATGGGGATTCAAATAGCTGTTTCACAAACAGTTTTATTTAAAAAAAGAAAAAACCACCAAAAAAACTAATAAACTTCATTTTAACCTTGATGCCTTTTGGTTTCATGAAAACAGTGCGTCTCTCCCCCCTCCTCCCTTAGGCCCCCGCACACATCCGCCGGCACTGCTCCCACTCTTGGGATTGGAGAGAATTCTCTCCCAGACTGGGCCGGGGCTCAGCCGGGGTCTGTTGTGAGTGGAGCCTGAAGGCCTCTGCCTCTATGGTAAGGGGGGGGGGGGGTGTGACGTGATGGTACACACTTGTGAAGCTGTGGAAGGGGCTTCCCAGGTTTTCTCTGGTCGGACGCGGCCTTCCAGAGCGTCCCCCTTTGCTGTGCATTAATCCGCAGGGCTGTCCTCCTGCTGGAGTGTCAGACCCCAGAGGGGAATTCGAGTGTCCCCGGTGGCTGTGCAGACTCTGGGGTGGGAGGGAGGGAATTCAGCAGAGCACCACCACCACAGCATTGAAATTCCAGGTGGCCAAGCACATTTCCAATCAACATCAATTTTAAAGGTTATAAGAAAATAACACAATGTTAATGGATTTTTAAAAATTAATGAGAACAAAAATACTGGGAGGAATATTATGCAATGCTAATAAGCAATTATAAATGGGTTATCCTTGTCTGGCCATCAACTTAAGGTTGCAAATGGCAGATTAATGTTTTTTAATGGGCACATCACCCAAATCGTCACTTCCTCATTTCGGCTTGGCTTTGGAGGGAAGGTGCTTATAGCGGGTTTCAGGCCGTGGGTCACATTGAGATGCACGTTGCAGGTATACTAATGAAAACCTTTCTGAATTGGACTGTGAATTG
>NW_020945515.1:0-1004 GCF_900497805.2 Vombatus ursinus
ACTCTGATTCTTTCTGTTGCTTTTGGTTTGGTTTTGTAAATCGTATCATTTTTCAACATGAGTTTTAAAAAAAGAAAAAACCTACCAAAAAAATTCTTGTTAAGGCCTTAAGAAGGGGTTAGTGCATCTTTCAGGGGTCACTCTGCCATGGGGATTCAAATAGCTGTTTCACAAACAGTTTTATTTAAAAAAAGAAAAAACCACCAAAAAAACTAATAAACTTCATTTTAACCTTGATGCCTTTTGGTTTCATGAAAACAGTGCGTCTCTCCCCCCTCCTCCCTTAGGCCCCCGCACACATCCGCCGGCACTGCTCCCACTCTTGGGATTGGAGAGAATTCTCTCCCAGACTGGGCCGGGGCTCAGCCGGGGTCTGTTGTGAGTGGAGCCTGAAGGCCTCTGCCTCTATGGTAAGGGGGGGGGGGGGTGTGACGTGATGGTACACACTTGTGAAGCTGTGGAAGGGGCTTCCCAGGTTTTCTCTGGTCGGACGCGGCCTTCCAGAGCGTCCCCCTTTGCTGTGCATTAATCCGCAGGGCTGTCCTCCTGCTGGAGTGTCAGACCCCAGAGGGGAATTCGAGTGTCCCCGGTGGCTGTGCAGACTCTGGGGTGGGAGGGAGGGAATTCAGCAGAGCACCACCACCACAGCATTGAAATTCCAGGTGGCCAAGCACATTTCCAATCAACATCAATTTTAAAGGTTATAAGAAAATAACACAATGTTAATGGATTTTTAAAAATTAATGAGAACAAAAATACTGGGAGGAATATTATGCAATGCTAATAAGCAATTATAAATGGGTTATCCTTGTCTGGCCATCAACTTAAGGTTGCAAATGGCAGATTAATGTTTTTTAATGGGCACATCACCCAAATCGTCACTTCCTCATTTCGGCTTGGCTTTGGAGGGAAGGTGCTTATAGCGGGTTTCAGGCCGTGGGTCACATTGAGATGCACGTTGCAGGTATACTAATGAAAACCTTTCTGAATTGGACTGTGAATTG
>NW_020945516.1:0-2060 GCF_900497805.2 Vombatus ursinus
GGCCCTGATTCCTTTTTAACCAGGTTCTGGGAGTGGGCCCTGTATCTAACACCTCTGACCTAGAGGGAGCAGGGGCCAAGTTTCAAGAGTATTGAGCCTTGGTGGAAATGTGACTAGACAATAATGTGGAAAAGGTACAGGATTCAAGCTTGACATCGGGCAACCGTGACTGACATAGGCAAAAAAAACCTCATGTATTCCCAAGGCCGTGTTAATGGTTTGCAGCATGGAGCACCAGAGGAAGAGGAGAGGCCTACTGCCCCGGGCAGAATGAAGTGGGAAGTCTAAAGACCCAGGCTTTGCCACTAGGGACCATGGCCTTAGGGCAACAAGTGCCATAACTTCCCCGGGCCTCGGTTTTCTCAGCCACAAATGAATTTGTGGAGCCACGCTAAATAGAGTTCTTGGTGCCACATTTCAGAACGGATGTTAACAGTTGAAGGGCGTCCAGAGGAGGGCGCTAGGAATGAGCACCCTGAACGTGGGGGCCTATGAACAGCAATTGGAAGATCTAGGGATGTTTAGCCTGAAGAAGACCTGAGACGAGGCTGTCTTCAGATAGCATGGCAAAGAAAGAGGGGACTTGTTGACTTCCTCATCTTGGGGCAGAACTAGGGCCCCAGGGTTCACAGGACAGGCAGACAGCTGTGTGGAAAAGGGGCTGCCTCTGGGATTGGTAACCTTGCTCCTCGCTGGTGGTGGAGAAGCAGAGGCTGCCCGGAAAGAATCCTGAAACTGCCCGGGGACAATGACAAACGGAGACCCTCCTCTGTGAAGCTGACAAAACAGGACTCCCTAATAATTGATTCATGGAAGATAAACTAGGAAAAAGTGAACTTCTAGGTAGGCATCTGTTCCTTTTGTCCATTTCCCAGTATCATCAGCTTGTTTAAATAGGTGGGATTGGAGCTGCCCAAATTACTCATAATGTTTTCTCATTTCTATTCTATTTTGATACGAATTTTCACTTATGTTTTTGCTATATGTGGGCAGCTAGCTGATTCAGGTAACTAGCTCCTTCCTGTCAGAATAGTTATTGTCCTGTTTGGTGGCAGTATTCACGGCTTAGTACATCCAGTGCCTCCAAAGATGTGTGACTTAGAGGTGTGAAGCTTCTCTCTCGTTTCTGACTTCTGAACGATGTTTAACAATTTTTTTTTTGCTACCCTCTCCTACACCCATGTCTCCACTTGGCCATCCTTTACAATAAATGTTGGTGCATGGACTTCGTAGAGAGAGGTGGCATAGGACTAGTGAAGGGCAAATGTCCATCCAGTCCAGTCCAATAAACATTAAGTGCCTCCTGTGTGCCAGGCACTATGCTTGATGCTGGGAATACAATCAATAGAGAGTGCCTGCCCTCAAGGAGGTTGTAATCTACTGGGGGGAGGGGCAAATCTTGTTCCATGGAGTTGGAACCAAGCACAGCCGCAGTTACGTAGTAGGGTGAGTTGAAAAGTCCAGTTTCTGCCCTCTAGAAAGCAAGGCAGGCAGTGGGAGGCGCTTTAGTACTCCGCCCTCTAGCCCTCCAATCACAGGGCAGAGGAGGCTGGGGGAGGTGGTGTCATCAATCAAGGCTCCAGTTAACAGCATGGGGTTAAGATCAGAAGTGATGAGTTTATTCTGGGGAGTTGAAATCGAACAGAACAGCAGATGCAGAAATGGTTAAATTTAAATTTTAAAATGTCCTGATTTTTTAAAAATGAAAAATGGAGTCCAAAAGTATTAGACCAATGAACTTGATTTTAATTTCTAGCAATACTCTAAAACATTATTAAAGGGTTAGTTTGTGAGCATCTAGAAAGAGGAGGCTAGGTGGGGCACAGTAGCTAGAATACTGTCCCTGGAGTCAGGAGGACCTGCTGTGTGACCGTGGGCAAGTCACTTAACCCTGATTACCTTAAAAAGAAGCAGCAGCAGCAGCAGCATCGGGGTTTCCACAGAGACGACATGGCTCCATAGGAGGCTAACATCCCTTTTTTTGTTGTTGGGGTTATTAGACTGGTATATCAGAGGAATTCGGTAGACACAGCTTACCTAGATTTCAGCAAGGAATTGGA
>NW_020945517.1:0-2063 GCF_900497805.2 Vombatus ursinus
GGCCCTGATTCCTTTTTAACCAGGTTCTGGGAGTGGGCCCTGTATCTAACACCTCTGACCTAGAGGGAGCAGGGGCCAAGTTTCAAGAGTATTGAGCCTTGGTGGAAATGTGACTAGACAATAATGTGGAAAAGGTACAGGATTCAAGCTTGACATCGGGCAACCGTGACTGACATAGGCAAAAAAAACCTCATGTATTCCCAAGGCCGTGTTAATGGTTTGCAGCATGGAGCACCAGAGGAAGAGGAGAGGCCTACTGCCCCGGGCAGAATGAAGTGGGAAGTCTAAAGACCCAGGCTTTGCCACTAGGGACCATGGCCTTAGGGCAACAAGTGCCATAACTTCCCCGGGCCTCGGTTTTCTCAGCCACAAATGAATTTGTGGAGCCACGCTAAATAGAGTTCTTGGTGCCACATTTCAGAACGGATGTTAACAGTTGAAGGGCGTCCAGAGGAGGGCGCTAGGAATGAGCACCCTGAACGTGGGGGCCTATGAACAGCAATTGGAAGATCTAGGGATGTTTAGCCTGAAGAAGACCTGAGACGAGGCTGTCTTCAGATAGCATGGCAAAGAAAGAGGGGACTTGTTGACTTCCTCATCTTGGGGCAGAACTAGGGCCCCAGGGTTCACAGGACAGGCAGACAGCTGTGTGGAAAAGGGGCTGCCTCTGGGATTGGTAACCTTGCTCCTCGCTGGTGGTGGAGAAGCAGAGGCTGCCCGGAAAGAATCCTGAAACTGCCCGGGGACAATGACAAACGGAGACCCTCCTCTGTGAAGCTGACAAAACAGGACTCCCTAATAATTGATTCATGGAAGATAAACTAGGAAAAAGTGAACTTCTAGGTAGGCATCTGTTCCTTTTGTCCATTTCCCAGTATCATCAGCTTGTTTAAATAGGTGGGATTGGAGCTGCCCAAATTACTCATAATGTTTTCTCATTTCTATTCTATTTTGATACGAATTTTCACTTATGTTTTTGCTATATGTGGGCAGCTAGCTGATTCAGGTAACTAGCTCCTTCCTGTCAGAATAGTTATTGTCCTGTTTGGTGGCAGTATTCACGGCTTAGTACATCCAGTGCCTCCAAAGATGTGTGACTTAGAGGTGTGAAGCTTCTCTCTCGTTTCTGACTTCTGAACGATGTTTAACAATTTTTTTTTTGCTACCCTCTCCTACACCCATGTCTCCACTTGGCCATCCTTTACAATAAATGTTGGTGCATGGACTTCGTAGAGAGAGGTGGCATAGGACTAGTGAAGGGCAAATGTCCATCCAGTCCAGTCCAATAAACATTAAGTGCCTCCTGTGTGCCAGGCACTATGCTTGATGCTGGGAATACAATCAATAGAGAGTGCCTGCCCTCAAGGAGGTTGTAATCTACTGGGGGGAGGGGCAAGTCTTGTTCCATGGAGTTGGAACCAAGCACAGCAGCAGATACGTAGTAGGGTGAGTTGAAAAGTCCAGTTTCTGCCCTCTAGAAAGCAAGGCAGGCAGTGGGAGGCGCTTTAGTACTCCGCCCTCTAGCCTTCAAATCACAGGGCAGAGGAGGCTGGGGGAGGTGGTGTCATCAATCAAGGCTCCAGTTAACAGCATGGGGTTAAGATCAGAAGTGATGAGTTTATTCTGGGGAGTTGAAATCGAACAGAACAGCAGATGCAGAAATGGTTAAATTTAAATTTTAAAATGTCCTGATTTTTTAAAAATGAAAAATGGAGTCCAAAAATATTAGACCAATGAACTTGATTTTAATTTCTAGCAATACTCTAAAACATTATTAAAGGGTTAGTTTGTGAGCATCTAGAAAGAGGAGGCTAGGTGGGGCACAGTAGCTAGAATACTGTCCCTGGAGTCAGGAGGACCTGCTGTGTGACGGTGGGCAAGTCACTTAACCCTGATTACCTTAAAAAGAAGCAGCAGCAGCAGCAGCAGCATCGGGGTTTCCACAGAGACGACATGGCTCCATAGGAGGCTAACATCCCTTTTTTTGTTGTTGGGGTTATTAGACTGGTATATCAAAGGAATTCGGTAGACACAGCTTACCTAGATTTCAGCAAGGAATTGGA
>NW_020945518.1:0-4248 GCF_900497805.2 Vombatus ursinus
GACCCCTTCCAACTCTTGATCTGGATTTCTGTGGTGGTGGGCCTGTGCTTGCCTGAGTTTGGAGAGATGAAAATGATTTCGTGTCACTCAATTCACTTTTCTAGTCCAGAAAAGGTCCACACCCCAAAAAGCACCAGGAGGCGGTGGGGGTAGGGGGAGCAGCTCTACATGTACAAGGTCTGGTCGAGGCCTCAGCCAGGGCCGCGTAGTGGCCTCCCACTGGGGCCTGTCTTCAAGCGGGGCTGACTGAGGCCCTCCTTCTACATTCACCTTCTTAAAGCAGTGGGTGACAGATGGCGGGAGGGGAGCACCGCCCCCATCCTGTCCAGGCAGATGGCTGATAGGCCGATATCCCTGGAACCTCTCCGAGCTCTTGGCCAGCCTCTACTGCAGGCTTACCACCAGATACGGCTGAGCCCAGAGGAGCGTGCAGCCCAAGCTGAAGGGAACATTAGCTCCTTCACTCAGAGGAGGACACTGAGGCCGGTTCTCGGACGTCGTCTGTGGCGCGTCTCGTTTCTGAGCAGGTTCTAAGCTTATGTGGTCAAAGGCCCCAGCAGTGTGATGCTGTATACAGAGCCAGTGCTTCATAAAAACTGATCACGTTCCTGTGTATTGGACTGGCGCTCTTCGGCTCAGGCAAGGGCATGTTTTCGTATTTCTTCAGTAGGTGGGAGGCAGTCCCAGCCGGGCAGGCTTCACCTGGGTCATTTCGGAGCCCTTCAGCCCGGCTGTCCAGCAGGGTGGGGTTTCTCGTTCCCAGCACTCTGGCGTTGGGCTTTTCTGACATCTCGTTTTGCTTCACGCTGGGCTCTGCTCCTCTTCTCTCAGGTTGACTGACGTCGTCTTGGGTTTTGGGTGGTTTTTAATAACCTCCAGCATTGAGCCAGGCACTGTGCTGGGTGCACAGATGCAAAAAGAAGGAAACATTACCTACTCTTGGAATTTGCCATCTGTCCAAAGGGGTATTTGGCTTCAAGGAGGCTTTGCAAATGCTCCTTGAATGCGTGGATAACAGCGTCCTCGAAGCATTGTAGAAAAAGAGGGGAACGTTGGGGTGTGCCAGGCACACTTGGCTAGCACGTGTGGCAGACCCAAGGCCAGCAGGGGGGCGGGCAGCCCAGTCCCCTCCCTCCTTGGGGGGGGGGTGACGTGCCCAGTCACACACACACATTCCTCCCCCCAGGGTCTTGGCTTCCATACCCGGTGGTCTCTCCATCCCTGCTGTTCTGTCTTTGGTCCCTGACCATTTTACTCCAGCTCACCGCCGTTCTCCCCAAAACACCAAAATGCCCCCCTGAGTCGGCAGAGGCCTCGCACCTCTCTGGGGTTTGGTGTCTGAGCATGTGCCCCGGGAATTGCCGCTCTCGGTGCTCTGCTGCTGAAGGAGAGGGAGCATCATCCCCCTTTTTTGGGCCCCTTTGCCATTTCATAAAGTGCCTTCACTAAGGATGCATTTCCAGACATCTTGGGGTTTCTGTAACTAGACGGGCATCAGTAGAGGAAAGATTTCCAGTCCGCAGTGACCAAGGTCCCCAGAGAAGTCATGGTGGTAATAGCCCACATTTCTATAGCACTTTCAAGGCAAAAAGGAATTTTCCTCCCTGCCCCCTGGGAAATTGATTGTCCTGACTGGATTCAGATCAGCTGCCCTTTTCCAGATGAGGACCACTGAGCTTGTCAGTCTCGAGGTCGCTGATACCCAGCCTCCAATCCAGGGCCTAGGATTCGCCATACATGGATCCCTGTAAACGTGGCGGGCCAGGACCAAGGCCTCATGTGAGCGAACATTAGGTCCAGAGTAGAAGTCCCTTTCATCATTGTCCCCAGCACTGGAATTTCGTGCCAGGCTTATGGCCTGTTTCCTGAACTCATCTATTTGGTAGGCAGCTCGTGACCCAGTGGCCAAAGGAGGGGACTTGGAGACAGGAAGTCCCAAGTTTGAGTCCTGCCTCTTGACACTGACTGGCTGTGTGACCTTGGGCAAGTCCCTTAACTTCTCAGCCTCCGTTTCTCCATCTGTAAAAAAGAAAAATCATTCCAGAACCTGGACAGGTGAGAGGCATGAGATGAGAGAGTATGTGGGTTTCAGGTGCTGTGAGGTCTGGTGTTTACCCTCTGCTGTTGGGAAGTTTGAACTTACTGCAGTACCAAGAACTTGACAGCTGGGGGGTCAGGGGGGTGGTCCATTGACCATAGAGAGGCTGGAACTCCCCTGCTCCTTTGAGGAGTTTGTCTGTGAATGACTTGACTGTCTTTATTTGAGGCTTTGTGGGAGAACCCTCCCGGCCTCAGTGCTCCCCATCTCTGTTGGTGGACTGTGCCTTGGTCCCCTGCCCTCAGGAGGGAGGGTGGCAGAGCCGGGAGCGAGGAGGGGTGGTTGTGGTGGGTGTGCCCTGTGCTGCGGTGGGCCATTGTTTGCAGAGTTATGTCTTAGGAGCAGGCATTTGGGGGCATGTGGGCCCCAAATGATTTGGGGGCGGAAGGCTTCTCAGCAGGGAGAGAGAATCGTCAGCTCCTGTTCCAGCCGGAGGGCCCAACCTGGACGCTGTTTCCAGCTCCCAAATTGAAGACGAGGGGAATGCTCGTAATAGTAAACATCTGTTCCGGTTTCCCCATGGCCAGTGCACCCAGCAGGTCCCAGAGAGCATTTCCATATGTGCGTGATAGTGAGGATCTTTGTTCTGTGAGGTTGTGAGTCCCAGGCACAGTCGCGGCTGCTGAATTTACCTGTCCACACAGGGAGTGACGCACAGTGAGAAGAGCACGTCACTGTGCTGTTGATGGTCCTTGACTGGGCATGGGCAAGTCAGTGCAGATGAGAGTGCCTGTCTGCCTGGATGGGAGAGCCCTTACAATCCACAGGGTCTGGGCTGAGCGGTGGCCCGGCCAGCTCCCTGGCCTGCCTCAGTCTGTTGGAGTGATGGGGGCCCTGGGGCCAGGGCAGAGAGGGTACGTCCTGGGATGTGCCTTTGGGAGAGAAATCACTTTGATGGAGGCAGGTGGCTGCGTGACCTTGGACACGTGAAGGGCATCACGGGCTGTAAGTGGGAGTTTGGGCTAGGCCGTCTCCAGGGTCCCTTTGGCTTTGACAAGCCTTCCAGGGGAATCTTCCCTCCCGAGTCACAGGAGGGACACACGGGCGTTCTCATGTCTCATCTCTCTTGCCTTGCAGGTTAGGCTGTTGAGATGAGAAGGTGTTGGAAGCTCGTGACAGAATGGAGTCTGTCCCACTGTGCAGCCACGACCCACCCCCCACCCCCACCCCTGATGTGCCTGCCAATGCCAGCACCCCCTTCATCAATTCGTACATCCCACGTGACCGGTGACGCCACAGGAAATGCCCAAGGAGTCCGAATGGCTGTTTCCATGGACGCAGTCTTCATAGTGACAATGTGGGGCGGGTGAGGGGGGTGGGCAGGCAGGGGAGGGGGGAAGGGAGTAGGGTGGGGGGAATTAAAAGGGAGGGATAAAAAATATATATATATAAATCTATTTTTAGTCTGGAAAGACTTTGTTTAAATGAAAGGTGTGCTATCCCTTTTTATCCACTTGGTTCTATTTTAAAATTATCCAGAATTCCAAATTTGTCACCAGGACAGTGAAATTTAAATGTGAAATTAAATAAAGGCCCCAAACCGAGAGCTCTCTCCTTAGGAAGAGGGCAAGGCTGGTCACCCAGACTTGTCTCACGCCAATCTCACCAACACTACGCCCAAGATTAAAAAGCAAACCAACCACACCAGATCCATTCCTTTTGTGATGAATTTGTCTCCAAGTGGGAGGGGTTGGGGGGGGACAGGGAGGTCAGGGAAAGTTCATGTTTTCCAGAGTGAGGGGTGATGTTTAAACACACACAGACACATGTGAGAAAAAATACAATTTTTTTTTCATTTCAAGAAACACTATTTATTTTTTTTTAATTTTTTTTTTTATTTTGGGGACAAGTTCACGGTAGAAGCCCCAAAGCCCACAGCAGCCCCTCGGTCATTCATCGGACTGGTAAGACCAGAGAGAGCCACTGCTCTGCTGACAGGTGGTCCTGTCTCCACGGGGGCAGGTTCATCCAGGGACGGGGGGAGGGGAGCCCCTGCCTGCCTCCCAGATGGCAAGTACTTTCCACCCTCAGGACATTCCGAGAAGCAGAGCAGAGGAGAATGGACGGCATTGATTTCTCTGCCTGCTGGGGCAGGGAGGTTCCGTGCTGATGGAATCAGTGGGGGTGAAGCTGACCAGAAAAAACCCAGT
>NW_020945519.1:0-4248 GCF_900497805.2 Vombatus ursinus
GACCCCTTCCAACTCTTGATCTGGATTTCTGTGGTGGTGGGCCTGTGCTTGCCTGAGTTTGGAGAGATGAAAATGATTTCGTGTCACTCAATTCACTTTTCTAGTCCAGAAAAGGTCCACACCCCAAAAAGCACCAGGAGGCGGTGGGGGTAGGGGGAGCAGCTCTACATGTACAAGGTCTGGTCGAGGCCTCAGCCAGGGCCGCGTAGTGGCCTCCCACTGGGGCCTGTCTTCAAGCGGGGCTGACTGAGGCCCTCCTTCTACATTCACCTTCTTAAAGCAGTGGGTGACAGATGGCGGGAGGGGAGCACCGCCCCCATCCTGTCCAGGCAGATGGCTGATAGGCCGATATCCCTGGAACCTCTCCGAGCTCTTGGCCAGCCTCTACTGCAGGCTTACCACCAGATACGGCTGAGCCCAGAGGAGCGTGCAGCCCAAGCTGAAGGGAACATTAGCTCCTTCACTCAGAGGAGGACACTGAGGCCGGTTCTCGGACGTCGTCTGTGGCGCGTCTCGTTTCTGAGCAGGTTCTAAGCTTATGTGGTCAAAGGCCCCAGCAGTGTGATGCTGTATACAGAGCCAGTGCTTCATAAAAACTGATCACGTTCCTGTGTATTGGACTGGCGCTCTTCGGCTCAGGCAAGGGCATGTTTTCGTATTTCTTCAGTAGGTGGGAGGCAGTCCCAGCCGGGCAGGCTTCACCTGGGTCATTTCGGAGCCCTTCAGCCCGGCTGTCCAGCAGGGTGGGGTTTCTCGTTCCCAGCACTCTGGCGTTGGGCTTTTCTGACATCTCGTTTTGCTTCACGCTGGGCTCTGCTCCTCTTCTCTCAGGTTGACTGACGTCGTCTTGGGTTTTGGGTGGTTTTTAATAACCTCCAGCATTGAGCCAGGCACTGTGCTGGGTGCACAGATGCAAAAAGAAGGAAACATTACCTACTCTTGGAATTTGCCATCTGTCCAAAGGGGTATTTGGCTTCAAGGAGGCTTTGCAAATGCTCCTTGAATGCGTGGATAACAGCGTCCTCGAAGCATTGTAGAAAAAGAGGGGAACGTTGGGGTGTGCCAGGCACACTTGGCTAGCACGTGTGGCAGACCCAAGGCCAGCAGGGGGGCGGGCAGCCCAGTCCCCTCCCTCCTTGGGGGGGGGGTGACGTGCCCAGTCACACACACACATTCCTCCCCCCAGGGTCTTGGCTTCCATACCCGGTGGTCTCTCCATCCCTGCTGTTCTGTCTTTGGTCCCTGACCATTTTACTCCAGCTCACCGCCGTTCTCCCCAAAACACCAAAATGCCCCCCTGAGTCGGCAGAGGCCTCGCACCTCTCTGGGGTTTGGTGTCTGAGCATGTGCCCCGGGAATTGCCGCTCTCGGTGCTCTGCTGCTGAAGGAGAGGGAGCATCATCCCCCTTTTTTGGGCCCCTTTGCCATTTCATAAAGTGCCTTCACTAAGGATGCATTTCCAGACATCTTGGGGTTTCTGTAACTAGACGGGCATCAGTAGAGGAAAGATTTCCAGTCCGCAGTGACCAAGGTCCCCAGAGAAGTCATGGTGGTAATAGCCCACATTTCTATAGCACTTTCAAGGCAAAAAGGAATTTTCCTCCCTGCCCCCTGGGAAATTGATTGTCCTGACTGGATTCAGATCAGCTGCCCTTTTCCAGATGAGGACCACTGAGCTTGTCAGTCTCGAGGTCGCTGATACCCAGCCTCCAATCCAGGGCCTAGGATTCGCCATACATGGATCCCTGTAAACGTGGCGGGCCAGGACCAAGGCCTCATGTGAGCGAACATTAGGTCCAGAGTAGAAGTCCCTTTCATCATTGTCCCCAGCACTGGAATTTCGTGCCAGGCTTATGGCCTGTTTCCTGAACTCATCTATTTGGTAGGCAGCTCGTGACCCAGTGGCCAAAGGAGGGGACTTGGAGACAGGAAGTCCCAAGTTTGAGTCCTGCCTCTTGACACTGACTGGCTGTGTGACCTTGGGCAAGTCCCTTAACTTCTCAGCCTCCGTTTCTCCATCTGTAAAAAAGAAAAATCATTCCAGAACCTGGACAGGTGAGAGGCATGAGATGAGAGAGTATGTGGGTTTCAGGTGCTGTGAGGTCTGGTGTTTACCCTCTGCTGTTGGGAAGTTTGAACTTACTGCAGTACCAAGAACTTGACAGCTGGGGGGTCAGGGGGGTGGTCCATTGACCATAGAGAGGCTGGAACTCCCCTGCTCCTTTGAGGAGTTTGTCTGTGAATGACTTGACTGTCTTTATTTGAGGCTTTGTGGGAGAACCCTCCCGGCCTCAGTGCTCCCCATCTCTGTTGGTGGACTGTGCCTTGGTCCCCTGCCCTCAGGAGGGAGGGTGGCAGAGCCGGGAGCGAGGAGGGGTGGTTGTGGTGGGTGTGCCCTGTGCTGCGGTGGGCCATTGTTTGCAGAGTTATGTCTTAGGAGCAGGCATTTGGGGGCATGTGGGCCCCAAATGATTTGGGGGCGGAAGGCTTCTCAGCAGGGAGAGAGAATCGTCAGCTCCTGTTCCAGCCGGAGGGCCCAACCTGGACGCTGTTTCCAGCTCCCAAATTGAAGACGAGGGGAATGCTCGTAATAGTAAACATCTGTTCCGGTTTCCCCATGGCCAGTGCACCCAGCAGGTCCCAGAGAGCATTTCCATATGTGCGTGATAGTGAGGATCTTTGTTCTGTGAGGTTGTGAGTCCCAGGCACAGTCGCGGCTGCTGAATTTACCTGTCCACACAGGGAGTGACGCACAGTGAGAAGAGCACGTCACTGTGCTGTTGATGGTCCTTGACTGGGCATGGGCAAGTCAGTGCAGATGAGAGTGCCTGTCTGCCTGGATGGGAGAGCCCTTACAATCCACAGGGTCTGGGCTGAGCGGTGGCCCGGCCAGCTCCCTGGCCTGCCTCAGTCTGTTGGAGTGATGGGGGCCCTGGGGCCAGGGCAGAGAGGGTACGTCCTGGGATGTGCCTTTGGGAGAGAAATCACTTTGATGGAGGCAGGTGGCTGCGTGACCTTGGACACGTGAAGGGCATCACGGGCTGTAAGTGGGAGTTTGGGCTAGGCCGTCTCCAGGGTCCCTTTGGCTTTGACAAGCCTTCCAGGGGAATCTTCCCTCCCGAGTCACAGGAGGGACACACGGGCGTTCTCATGTCTCATCTCTCTTGCCTTGCAGGTTAGGCTGTTGAGATGAGAAGGTGTTGGAAGCTCGTGACAGAATGGAGTCTGTCCCACTGTGCAGCCACGACCCACCCCCCACCCCCACCCCTGATGTGCCTGCCAATGCCAGCACCCCCTTCATCAATTCGTACATCCCACGTGACCGGTGACGCCACAGGAAATGCCCAAGGAGTCCGAATGGCTGTTTCCATGGACGCAGTCTTCATAGTGACAATGTGGGGCGGGTGAGGGGGGTGGGCAGGCAGGGGAGGGGGGAAGGGAGTAGGGTGGGGGGAATTAAAAGGGAGGGATAAAAAATATATATATATAAATCTATTTTTAGTCTGGAAAGACTTTGTTTAAATGAAAGGTGTGCTATCCCTTTTTATCCACTTGGTTCTATTTTAAAATTATCCAGAATTCCAAATTTGTCACCAGGACAGTGAAATTTAAATGTGAAATTAAATAAAGGCCCCAAACCGAGAGCTCTCTCCTTAGGAAGAGGGCAAGGCTGGTCACCCAGACTTGTCTCACGCCAATCTCACCAACACTACGCCCAAGATTAAAAAGCAAACCAACCACACCAGATCCATTCCTTTTGTGATGAATTTGTCTCCAAGTGGGAGGGGTTGGGGGGGGACAGGGAGGTCAGGGAAAGTTCATGTTTTCCAGAGTGAGGGGTGATGTTTAAACACACACAGACACATGTGAGAAAAAATACAATTTTTTTTTCATTTCAAGAAACACTATTTATTTTTTTTTAATTTTTTTTTTTATTTTGGGGACAAGTTCACGGTAGAAGCCCCAAAGCCCACAGCAGCCCCTCGGTCATTCATCGGACTGGTAAGACCAGAGAGAGCCACTGCTCTGCTGACAGGTGGTCCTGTCTCCACGGGGGCAGGTTCATCCAGGGACGGGGGGAGGGGAGCCCCTGCCTGCCTCCCAGATGGCAAGTACTTTCCACCCTCAGGACATTCCGAGAAGCAGAGCAGAGGAGAATGGACGGCATTGATTTCTCTGCCTGCTGGGGCAGGGAGGTTCCGTGCTGATGGAATCAGTGGGGGTGAAGCTGACCAGAAAAAACCCAGT
>NW_020945520.1:0-1551 GCF_900497805.2 Vombatus ursinus
CAGGAAGTCCCAAGTTTGAGTCCTGCCTCTTGACACTGACTGGCTGTGTGACCTTGGGCAAGTCCCTTAACTTCTCAGCCTCAGTTTCTCCATCTGTAAAAAAGAAAAATCATTCCAGAACCTGGACAGGTGAGAGGCATGAGATGAGAGAGTATGTGGGCTTCGGGTGCTGTGAGGTCTGGTGTTTACCCTCTGCTGTTGGGAAGTTTGAACTTACTGCAGTAACAAGAACTTGACAGCTGGGGGGTCAGGGGGGTGGTCCATTGACCATAGAGAGGCTGGAACTCCCCTGCTCCTTTGAGGAGTTTGTCTGTGAATGACTTGACTGTCTTTATTTGAGGCTTTGTGGGAGAACCCTCCCGGCCTCAGTGCTCCCCATCTCTGTTGGTGGACTGTGCCTTGGTCCCCTGCCCTCAGGAGGGAGGGTGGCAGAGCCGGGAGCGAGGAGGGGTGGTTGTGGTGGGTGTGCCCTGTGCTGCGGTGGGCCATTGTTTGCAGAGTTATGTCTTAGGAGCAGGCATTTGGGGGCATGTGGGCCCCAAATGATTTGGGGGTGGAAGGCTTCTCAGCAGGGAGAGAGAATCGTCAGCTCCTGTTCCAGCCGGAGGGCCCAACCTGGACACTGTTTCCAGCTCCCAAATTGAAGATGAGGGGAATGCTCGTAATAGTAAACATCTGTTCCGGTTTCCCCATGGCCAGTGCACCCAGCAGGTCCCAGAGAGCATTTCCGTATGTGCGTGATAGTGAGGATCTTTGTTCTGTGAGGTTGTGAGTCCCAGGCACAGTCGCGGCTGCTGAATTTACCTGTCCACACAGGGAGTGACGCACAGTGAGAAGAACATGTCACTGTGCTGTTGATGGCCCTTGACTGGGCATGGGCAAGTCAGTGCAGATGAGAGTGCCTGTCTGCCTGGATGGGAGAGCCCTTACAATCCACAGGGTCTGGGCTGAGCGGTGGCCCGGCCAGCTCCCTGGGCTGCCTCAGTCTGTTGGAGTGATGGGAGCCCTGGGGCCATGGCAGAGAGGGTTCATCCTGGGATGTGCCTTTGGGAGAGAAATCACTTTGATGGAGGCAGGTGGCTGCGTGACCTTGGACACGTGAAGGGCATCACGGGCTGTGAGTGGGAGTTTGGTCTAGGCCGTCTCCAGGGTCCCTTTGGCTTTGACAAGCCTTCCAGGGGAATCTTCCCTCCCGAGTCACAGGAGGGACACACGGGCGTTCTCATGTCTCATCTCTCTCGCCTTGCAGGTTAGGCTGTTGAGATGAGAAGGTGGTGGAAGCTCGTGACAGAATGGAGTCTGTCCCACTGTGCAGCCACGACCCACCCCCCACCCCCACCCCTGATGTGCCTGCCAATGCCAGCACCCCCTTCATCAATTCGTACATCCCACGTGACTGGTGACGCCACAGGAAATGCCCAAGGAGTCCGAATGGCTGTTTCCATGGACGCAGTCTTCATAGTGACAATGTGGGGCGGGTGAGGGGGGTGGGCAGGCAGGGGAGGGGGGAAGGGAGTAGGGTGGGGGGAATTAAAAGGGAGGGATAAAAAA
>NW_020945521.1:0-1324 GCF_900497805.2 Vombatus ursinus
TTGTTAACAGCCCCGGACTCTGATTCTTTCTGTTGCTTTTGGTTTGGTTTTGTAAATCGTATCATTTTTCAACATGAGTTTTAAAAAAAGAAAAAACCTACAAAAAAATTCTTGTTAAGGCCTTAAGAAGGGGTTAGTGCATCTTTCAGTGGTCACTCTGCCATGGGGATTCAAATAGCTGTTTCACAAACAGTTTTATTTAAAAAAAGAAAAAACCACCAAAAAAACTAATAAACTTCATTTTAACCTTGATGCCTTTTGGTTTCATGAAAACAGTGCGTCTCTCCCCCCTCCTCCCTTAGGCCCCCGCACACACATCCACCCGGCACTGCTCCCACTCTTGGGATCGGAGAGAATTCTCTCCCAGACTGGGCCGGGGCTCAGCCGGGGTCTGTTGTGAGTGGAGCCTGAAGGCCTCTGCCTCTATGGTAAGGGGGGGTGGGTGTGACGTGATGGTACACACTTGTGAAGGTGTGGAAGGGGATTCCCAGGTTTTCTCTGGTCGGACGCGGCCTTCCAGAGCGTCCCCCTTTGCTGTGCATTAATCCGCAGGGCTGTCCTCCTGCTGGAGTGTCAGACCCCAGAGGGGAATTCGAGTGTCCCCGGTGGCTGTGCAGACTCTGGGGGGGGAGGGAGGGAATTCAGCAGAGCACCACCACCACAGCATTGAAATTCCAGGTGGCCAAGCACATTTCCAATCAACATCAATTTTAAAGGTTATAAGAAAATAACACAATGTTAATGGATTTTTAAAAATTAATGAGAACAAAAATACTGGGAGGAATATTATGCAATGCTAATAAGCAATTATAAATGGGTTATCCTCGTCTGGCCATCAACTTAAGGTTGCAAATGGCAGATTAATGTTTTTTAATGGGCGCATCACCCAAATCGTCACTTTCTCATTTCGGCTTGGCTTTGGAGGGAAGGTGCTTATAGCGGGTTTCAGGCCGTGGGTCACATTCAGACCCACGTTGCAGGTATACTAATGAAAACCTTTCTGAATTGGACTGTGAATTGCCTTGTTCAGCTTTGTGTGATATCAAAAGAAGAACCTGCAGAGCTTAGCCTGGGCACTGATTTCAGGTACACTGTGGATCTCCCTGAGGCTGGAGTTCCTAACAAAGGGGAGTGAGAGCGATGCACCCTCAGACTCCAAGAGACACAGGCCACTAAGCCATAGATCCCTGTTGGTTTTGTTTTTAAACATAATGCTAATCTACATTTTATTGTATTTTTGTTTTAAGTATTTCCTGATTCCTTTTTTTTTTTTTTCCTTTGGCAAGGCAATTGGAGTTAAGTGACTTGCCCAGGGTCACACAGC
>NW_020945522.1:0-1324 GCF_900497805.2 Vombatus ursinus
TTGTTAACAGCCCCGGACTCTGATTCTTTCTGTTGCTTTTGGTTTGGTTTTGTAAATCGTATCATTTTTCAACATGAGTTTTAAAAAAAGAAAAAACCTACAAAAAAATTCTTGTTAAGGCCTTAAGAAGGGGTTAGTGCATCTTTCAGTGGTCACTCTGCCATGGGGATTCAAATAGCTGTTTCACAAACAGTTTTATTTAAAAAAAGAAAAAACCACCAAAAAAACTAATAAACTTCATTTTAACCTTGATGCCTTTTGGTTTCATGAAAACAGTGCGTCTCTCCCCCCTCCTCCCTTAGGCCCCCGCACACACATCCACCCGGCACTGCTCCCACTCTTGGGATCGGAGAGAATTCTCTCCCAGACTGGGCCGGGGCTCAGCCGGGGTCTGTTGTGAGTGGAGCCTGAAGGCCTCTGCCTCTATGGTAAGGGGGGGTGGGTGTGACGTGATGGTACACACTTGTGAAGGTGTGGAAGGGGATTCCCAGGTTTTCTCTGGTCGGACGCGGCCTTCCAGAGCGTCCCCCTTTGCTGTGCATTAATCCGCAGGGCTGTCCTCCTGCTGGAGTGTCAGACCCCAGAGGGGAATTCGAGTGTCCCCGGTGGCTGTGCAGACTCTGGGGGGGGAGGGAGGGAATTCAGCAGAGCACCACCACCACAGCATTGAAATTCCAGGTGGCCAAGCACATTTCCAATCAACATCAATTTTAAAGGTTATAAGAAAATAACACAATGTTAATGGATTTTTAAAAATTAATGAGAACAAAAATACTGGGAGGAATATTATGCAATGCTAATAAGCAATTATAAATGGGTTATCCTCGTCTGGCCATCAACTTAAGGTTGCAAATGGCAGATTAATGTTTTTTAATGGGCGCATCACCCAAATCGTCACTTTCTCATTTCGGCTTGGCTTTGGAGGGAAGGTGCTTATAGCGGGTTTCAGGCCGTGGGTCACATTCAGACCCACGTTGCAGGTATACTAATGAAAACCTTTCTGAATTGGACTGTGAATTGCCTTGTTCAGCTTTGTGTGATATCAAAAGAAGAACCTGCAGAGCTTAGCCTGGGCACTGATTTCAGGTACACTGTGGATCTCCCTGAGGCTGGAGTTCCTAACAAAGGGGAGTGAGAGCGATGCACCCTCAGACTCCAAGAGACACAGGCCACTAAGCCATAGATCCCTGTTGGTTTTGTTTTTAAACATAATGCTAATCTACATTTTATTGTATTTTTGTTTTAAGTATTTCCTGATTCCTTTTTTTTTTTTTTCCTTTGGCAAGGCAATTGGAGTTAAGTGACTTGCCCAGGGTCACACAGC
>NW_020945523.1:0-1635 GCF_900497805.2 Vombatus ursinus
AAAGGTCCACACCCCAAAAAGCACCAGGAGGCGGTGGGGGTAGGGGGAGCAGCTCTACATGTACAAGGTCTGGTCGAGGCCTCAGCCAGGGCCGCGTAGTGGCCTCCCACTGGGGCCTGTCTTCAAGCGGGGCTGACTGAGGCCCTCCTTCTACATTCACCTTCTTAAAGCAGTGGGTGACAGATGGCGGGAGGGGAGCACCGCCCCCATCCTGTCCAGGCAGATGGCTGATAGGCCGATATCCCTGGAACCTCTCCGAGCTCTTGGCCAGCCTCTACTGCAGGCTTACCACCAGATACGGCTGAGCCCAGAGGAGCGTGCAGCCCAAGCTGAAGGGAACATTAGCTCCTTCACTCAGAGGAGGACACTGAGGCAGGTTCTCGGACGTCATCTGTGGCGCATCTCGTTTCTGAGCAGGCTCTAAGCTTATGTGGTCAAAGGCCCCAGCAGTGTGATGCTGTATACAGAGCCAGTGCTTCATAAAAACTGATCACGTTCCTGTGTATTGGACCGGCGCTCTTCGGCTCAGGCAAGGGCGTGTTTTCGTATTTCTTCGGTGGGAGGCAGTGCCAGCCGGGCAGGCTTCACCTGGGTCATTTCGGAGCCCTTCAGCCCAGCTGTCCAGCAGGGTGGGGTTTCTCGTTCCCAGCACTCTGGAGTTGGGCTTTTCTGACATCTCGTTTTTCTTCATGCTGGGCTCTGCTCCTCTTCTCTCAGGTTGACTGACGTCGTCTTGGGTTTTGGGTGGTTTTTAATAACCTCCAGCATTGAGCCAGGCACTGTGCTGGGTGCACAGATGCAAAAAGAAGGAAACATTACCTATTCTTGGAATTTGCCATCTGTCCAAAGGGGTATTTGGCTTCAAGGAGGCTTTGCAAATGCTCCTTGAATGCGTGGATAACAGCGTCCTCGAAGCATTGTAGAAAAAGAGGGGAACGTTGGGGTGTGCCAGGCACACTTGGCTAGCACGTGTGGCAGACCCAAGGCCAGCAGTGGGGCGGGCAGCCCAGTCCCCTCCCTCCTTGGTGGGGGGGTGACGTGCCCAGTCACACACACACATTTCTCCCCCCAGGGTCTTGGCTTCCATACCCGGTGGTCTCTCCATCCCTGCTGGTCTGTCTTTGGTCCTTGACCATTTTACTCCAGCTCGCCGCCATTCTCCCCGAAACACCAAAATGTCCCCCTGAGTCGGCAGAGGCCTCGCACCTCTCTGGGGTTTGGTGTCTGAGCATGTGCCCCGCGAATTGCCGCTCTCGGTGCTCTGCTGCTGAAGGAGAGGGAGCATCATCCCCCTTTTTCTGGCCCCTTTGCCATTTCATAAAGTGCCCTCACTAAGGATGCATTTCCAGACATCTTTGGGTTTCTGTAACTAGGCGGGCATCAGTAGAGGAAAGATTTCCAGTCCGCAGTGACCAAGGTCCCCAGAGAAGTCATGGTGGTAATAACCCACATTTCTATAGCACTTTCGAGGCAAAAAGGAATTTTCCTCCCTGCCCCCTGGGAAATTGATTGTCCTGACTGGATTCAGATCAGCTGCCCTTTTCCAGATGAGGCCCACTGAGCTTGTCAGTCTCGAGGTCGCTGATATCCAGCCTCCAATCCAGGGCCTAGGATTCGCCATACATGGATCCCTGT
>NW_020945524.1:0-1635 GCF_900497805.2 Vombatus ursinus
AAAGGTCCACACCCCAAAAAGCACCAGGAGGCGGTGGGGGTAGGGGGAGCAGCTCTACATGTACAAGGTCTGGTCGAGGCCTCAGCCAGGGCCGCGTAGTGGCCTCCCACTGGGGCCTGTCTTCAAGCGGGGCTGACTGAGGCCCTCCTTCTACATTCACCTTCTTAAAGCAGTGGGTGACAGATGGCGGGAGGGGAGCACCGCCCCCATCCTGTCCAGGCAGATGGCTGATAGGCCGATATCCCTGGAACCTCTCCGAGCTCTTGGCCAGCCTCTACTGCAGGCTTACCACCAGATACGGCTGAGCCCAGAGGAGCGTGCAGCCCAAGCTGAAGGGAACATTAGCTCCTTCACTCAGAGGAGGACACTGAGGCAGGTTCTCGGACGTCATCTGTGGCGCATCTCGTTTCTGAGCAGGCTCTAAGCTTATGTGGTCAAAGGCCCCAGCAGTGTGATGCTGTATACAGAGCCAGTGCTTCATAAAAACTGATCACGTTCCTGTGTATTGGACCGGCGCTCTTCGGCTCAGGCAAGGGCGTGTTTTCGTATTTCTTCGGTGGGAGGCAGTGCCAGCCGGGCAGGCTTCACCTGGGTCATTTCGGAGCCCTTCAGCCCAGCTGTCCAGCAGGGTGGGGTTTCTCGTTCCCAGCACTCTGGAGTTGGGCTTTTCTGACATCTCGTTTTTCTTCATGCTGGGCTCTGCTCCTCTTCTCTCAGGTTGACTGACGTCGTCTTGGGTTTTGGGTGGTTTTTAATAACCTCCAGCATTGAGCCAGGCACTGTGCTGGGTGCACAGATGCAAAAAGAAGGAAACATTACCTATTCTTGGAATTTGCCATCTGTCCAAAGGGGTATTTGGCTTCAAGGAGGCTTTGCAAATGCTCCTTGAATGCGTGGATAACAGCGTCCTCGAAGCATTGTAGAAAAAGAGGGGAACGTTGGGGTGTGCCAGGCACACTTGGCTAGCACGTGTGGCAGACCCAAGGCCAGCAGTGGGGCGGGCAGCCCAGTCCCCTCCCTCCTTGGTGGGGGGGTGACGTGCCCAGTCACACACACACATTTCTCCCCCCAGGGTCTTGGCTTCCATACCCGGTGGTCTCTCCATCCCTGCTGGTCTGTCTTTGGTCCTTGACCATTTTACTCCAGCTCGCCGCCATTCTCCCCGAAACACCAAAATGTCCCCCTGAGTCGGCAGAGGCCTCGCACCTCTCTGGGGTTTGGTGTCTGAGCATGTGCCCCGCGAATTGCCGCTCTCGGTGCTCTGCTGCTGAAGGAGAGGGAGCATCATCCCCCTTTTTCTGGCCCCTTTGCCATTTCATAAAGTGCCCTCACTAAGGATGCATTTCCAGACATCTTTGGGTTTCTGTAACTAGGCGGGCATCAGTAGAGGAAAGATTTCCAGTCCGCAGTGACCAAGGTCCCCAGAGAAGTCATGGTGGTAATAACCCACATTTCTATAGCACTTTCGAGGCAAAAAGGAATTTTCCTCCCTGCCCCCTGGGAAATTGATTGTCCTGACTGGATTCAGATCAGCTGCCCTTTTCCAGATGAGGCCCACTGAGCTTGTCAGTCTCGAGGTCGCTGATATCCAGCCTCCAATCCAGGGCCTAGGATTCGCCATACATGGATCCCTGT
>NW_020945525.1:0-1046 GCF_900497805.2 Vombatus ursinus
TTTGAATCCTGGGGGTGGGGGGTGACTTACTGATGCTGGGTGCAGGGTCAGGGCTCTGGGGCTTCTCTGTCTGTGACCTGGAGGGGTTGTCTGGCAACTATGTGAGGATCCTGCAAGAGCAGAGTTGGGTTTTGTGAGGGGCAGAGAGAAGCTTCCACTTTACCTTGAGCTCTGGGGAACATCCGCATGGAAAGGGAGGTTGACCCTGACATGCCCCAGGGAGGCCTTGATCATCTCTGAGGCTTCTGCCCGGCTGCAGTCCTCGGGGGCTGCCAGCTGCCCAGACACTTGGGCGGTTTGATCTTTGTCAAGCTAAAGTCCAGTAGAAATGAGTTACTGCTTGTCCTCGTAGGGGATGCCCCTGCCGTCTGCCCCAACAGGATCCCAGCTCAGCAAGACCTTTGACGTGGGGGTGGTGACTGCTCAGAATCCCTGTTATAGGGGGAGGGGCCGAGGGGCAGGCTGGCATCGGGACATCCTTGTGCCATTGTGCCGGTGCCCCGTCTTGCCCTCTTACTCACAAGGTCATCATGAGGACCGCGTGAATTTGCCACACAGACATTCCCAGGGCCACCTCGCCTTGCAAGCATTTTCCTCATTGCCAGCCACCCTTGGAGAAAGGGAGGTAGTACTGGGAGTATTCTAGTAGTACTCGAATATACTAAGAGTATACTAGTAGTACTAGGAGTGTAGGAGGTAAGTGACTAGCTAGGTTCCCGCTGTAGAAGGCATTGCAGGGCTCTCCAGACACCCATCCTTTCCTACCTGGCACACGCCATAGAACGGCTTGGGCGGCTCAGGGAAGCTGCCCCTCCTCTTCACCACTAGCCACAGTCCTTCCCTCCTGTTTGCTCACCCCCTCGGCCGACTCCTTGGTGCACTAAGCCAGGCCCTGCACGGTACAGGACCCACGGGAGGCAATAATGACCTGAAGGCGGGTCTCAGTCAGCTCCCCTCCCCCACCCTTCTGGGCCTCAGTTTCCTCCTCTGTAAAATGAGGGAGTTGGACTGCATGGTCTCTGAGACCCCTTCCAACTCTTGATCTG
>NW_020945526.1:0-1047 GCF_900497805.2 Vombatus ursinus
TTTGAATCCTGGGGGTGGGGGGTGACTTACTGATGCTGGGTGCAGGGGCAGGGCTCTGGGGCTTCTCTGTCTGTGACCTGGAGGGGTTGTCTGGCAACTATGTGAGGATGCTGCAAGAGCAGAGTTGGGTTTTGTGAGGGGCAGAGAGAAGCTTCCACTTTACCTTGAGCTCTGGGGAACATCCGCAGGGAAAGGGAGGTTGACCCTGACATGCCCCAGGGAGGCCTTGATCATCTCTGAGGCTTCTGCCCGGCTGCAGTCCTCGGGGGCTGCCAGCTGCCCAGACACTTGGGCGGTTT
Source organism: Vombatus ursinus (assembly GCF_900497805.2). Taxonomy (NCBI): domain Eukaryota; kingdom Metazoa; phylum Chordata; class Mammalia; order Diprotodontia; family Vombatidae; genus Vombatus; species Vombatus ursinus. The sequence continues at coordinate 300 of NW_020945526.1, forward strand.
GATCTTTGTCAAGCTAAAGTCCAGTAGAAATGAGTTACTGCTTGTCCTCGTAGGGGATGCCCCTGCCGTCTGCCCCAACAGGATCCCAGCTCAGCAAGACCTTTGACGTGGGGGTGGTGACTGCTCAGAATCCCTGTTATAGGGGGAGGGGCCGAGGGGCAGGCTGGCGTCGGGACATCCTTGTGCCATTGTGCCGGTGCCCCGTCTTGCCCTCTTACTCACAAGGTCATCATGAGGACCGCGTGAATTTGCCACACAGACATTCCCAGGGCCACCTCGCCTTGCAAGCATTTTCCTCATTTGCCAGCCACCCTTGGAGAAAGGGAGGTAGTACTGGGAGTATTCTAGTAGTACTCGAATATACTAAGAGTATACTAGTAGTACTAGGAGTGTAGGAGGTAAGTGACTGGCTAGGTTCCCGCTGTAGAAGGCATTGCAGGGCTCTCCAGACACCTATCCTTTCCTACCTGGCACGTGCCATAGAACGGCTTGGGCGGCTCAGGGAAGCTGCCCCTCCTCTTCACCACTAGCCACAGTCCTTCCCTCCTCTTTGCTCACCCCCTCGGCCGACTCCTTGGCGCAGTAAGCCAGGCCCTGCACGGTACAGGACCCACGGGAGGCAATAATGACCTGAAGGCGGGTCTCAGTCAGCTCCCCTCCCCCACCCTTCTGGGCCTCAGTTTCCTCCTCTGTCAAATGAGGGAGTTGGACTGCATGGTCTCTGAGACCCCTTCCAACTCTTGATCTG
>NW_020945527.1:0-1004 GCF_900497805.2 Vombatus ursinus
CTTGGGTAGGGAACACTGGGCTTGGTCAATTCCCTGAACAAGAGTTATTTGTTAGAACAAATGCTCAGAGACTAATTCTGTTTGTGTGGGTTTTGCTGAAAAAGAAAATTTTAAAGAAAAAAAAAGAGGAAGAAAAGAAACCATCCAGAATTAATTTGAAAGCACATTTGGCTCCTGCTCTGTCTTCAAATTACTGCACAGGCTACCAGTGGTGCATCTGTCAGGCAAAAACATCCACCTTCTTTGTGACCTGGTGGTCACAAGATTAAAAAAAGAAGAAGAAGCTTAACAGGAAAGAAAAAAATAATATGAAAATATCGTTCAAGAAATATACTCGAGTACAAAGCTATAAGAGACGGTGCACAAAGGTCTTTTGCAGGCACAATTACAACATTTCACATAGTGTTTGTTTTCCACAGAGGAGACAAGGAAGGACAGAGGAAATCTTCATCAGGAAAACACCTGCATATTCAGAAATTATTAACTTGCACCAGCCTTTATCTTCATGGACTTAGAAAAGCTTAACACATCAAAAAGCTAGCTTCTGTTTCATTTTTCATTTCTTCATTACGAGGCTATGGGGGTCAGTGATTGCCGGGCATCACGCACCTACTAAGTGTCAAGTGTCTAAGGTCAGATTTAAACTCAGGTCCTCCTGACTCCAGGGTGGGTGCTCTTTGCACTCCGCCACCTAGTGGCCCTGAAGTTAACTGCACACCGCAAGATGCTGATTTCAAAGGAGGTGAAGGGATTCAACATTAAATCAGAGGGGCCAATAGGAAAATTTATGGAGTTGATTTGAGCAGTCCAGGAAAAATAAGAGAGAATATTTTAGACACTCGGTCTGTCCCCCCTACCCCCTCAATGCATGGGACATGGGTTTCTGGTGCCTTTAGGGGAGGTAGAATAGTTATTATTCCAGTTTTCTGAGCCCAGGCCGGAGAGCAGCTTCCCCCAACCAGTCAGTGGGAAACCCCAGGCCTGAATGATCTCCTGCTGTGGAC
>NW_020945528.1:0-1004 GCF_900497805.2 Vombatus ursinus
CTTGGGTAGGGAACACTGGGCTTGGTCAATTCCCTGAACAAGAGTTATTTGTTAGAACAAATGCTCAGAGACTAATTCTGTTTGTGTGGGTTTTGCTGAAAAAGAAAATTTTAAAGAAAAAAAAAGAGGAAGAAAAGAAACCATCCAGAATTAATTTGAAAGCACATTTGGCTCCTGCTCTGTCTTCAAATTACTGCACAGGCTACCAGTGGTGCATCTGTCAGGCAAAAACATCCACCTTCTTTGTGACCTGGTGGTCACAAGATTAAAAAAAGAAGAAGAAGCTTAACAGGAAAGAAAAAAATAATATGAAAATATCGTTCAAGAAATATACTCGAGTACAAAGCTATAAGAGACGGTGCACAAAGGTCTTTTGCAGGCACAATTACAACATTTCACATAGTGTTTGTTTTCCACAGAGGAGACAAGGAAGGACAGAGGAAATCTTCATCAGGAAAACACCTGCATATTCAGAAATTATTAACTTGCACCAGCCTTTATCTTCATGGACTTAGAAAAGCTTAACACATCAAAAAGCTAGCTTCTGTTTCATTTTTCATTTCTTCATTACGAGGCTATGGGGGTCAGTGATTGCCGGGCATCACGCACCTACTAAGTGTCAAGTGTCTAAGGTCAGATTTAAACTCAGGTCCTCCTGACTCCAGGGTGGGTGCTCTTTGCACTCCGCCACCTAGTGGCCCTGAAGTTAACTGCACACCGCAAGATGCTGATTTCAAAGGAGGTGAAGGGATTCAACATTAAATCAGAGGGGCCAATAGGAAAATTTATGGAGTTGATTTGAGCAGTCCAGGAAAAATAAGAGAGAATATTTTAGACACTCGGTCTGTCCCCCCTACCCCCTCAATGCATGGGACATGGGTTTCTGGTGCCTTTAGGGGAGGTAGAATAGTTATTATTCCAGTTTTCTGAGCCCAGGCCGGAGAGCAGCTTCCCCCAACCAGTCAGTGGGAAACCCCAGGCCTGAATGATCTCCTGCTGTGGAC
>NW_020945529.1:0-17371 GCF_900497805.2 Vombatus ursinus
GAGTCACACACACAGAGGAAGGGAGGGGAAGAAAAAGACATAAAAAGACAAAAAACAGGAAACAATGAAATTCAGAGAAAGAGAAACAACAGAACGAGATGCCTCCAGGCCTTGATTTTCAGCAGAGGGCCCCCCCTCCCCACCATACACACACACACACACACACACACACACACTTCACCCCTTGCTGGGTCAGCCTGACAGCTACTTCTGTCCTTCCCCTCAATGTCCTGCTCTTTCAGAGTCAGCCAGAAAGAGCTGGGGATAGGGCGAGGGAAGGGGGTGGTGAAGAGAGGGGAGAAGATGACAGAGGCAGCTCTCTACTCGCTTCTTCCTTCTTCCACCTCCCCCTCACTCCCCCACTCTGTCTCTGGGCCCTGCCACACTCCAGCAGAAGCCATTACTGAGAACAAACTACCTTCTTGTCTCTGAGATGGGTCCCCGGGGCCGAAGGCAAATTGCCTGCCTCGTGCATAATAAACCAAGCATGGAGAGACAGAGAGAAGGCTGACACTGTGGGACACAGCACAGGAGCAGTAGCAACCAGAGGAAGCAATGGAGCAGCGCTAGACCTGGAGTAGGGGGGCAGGCAAAGGAGGAGGAGAGAGGGGCATGTACTCCTACTCTCCAGGTCCTCCCCTTTCCTCACACACAGCTTCTTTTGACTCCAGTCACCATATGCCCCTCTCTTGCTACAAGATTCAGCAGAGGTTGGGGGGAGTTGACTTAGGCTGTCCTGAAGAGTTTTGGGGGCATGTACCTGTGGCCTACTTGTGGGATGGCCAACATAAGGATCTCAAAGGACTTTGAACACTCAATTGCCCCACTAACTATGGGTGTCTCACAAGGTTCTGTCCTGGGCCCTCTTCTCTTTTCCTTCTATACTACTTCACTTGGTGATTTTATCAGTTCCCAAGGATTCAATTATCATCTCTATGCTAATGATTCTCAAATCTACTTATCTAGTCCTAACCTGTCTGCTGACCTGTCCAGTCTCACATCTCTGACTGCCTGTTGGACTGACTGACTTTAACTGACATCCCCAAAACACACTTATGACTCCTGAGATGATAATAATAATAGTTGACATTTATACTGACTACAGTCAATCAGTCAATAAATATTTATTTAGCACCTACTATGTGCCAGGCACTGTGCTATGTGCTGCAGATACAAAGACAGGTAAAAAGATAATCCTTCCTCTCACAGTCTAATGGAGTCAGCATGGTGCAATGGAAAAAATGTTTACTAGAAGAGTCAAAGGACCTGGGTTTGAATCATGCCTCTGCTGTTTTCTACTTTGTGACTCTGAAATAACATCTGTGGACCCAAGTTGTTTCATCTATACAAGGCAGGGGTTGAACCAGAAGATCTCAAAGGTCCCTTCCAGATCAAATTCTATGATCCTATGATCTCTCCTCTGCCCCCATTTCTTTCATGCTGCTCCAAGGCATTTCCTGCCCCTAAGACTCCAACTCACAAAACTAGAAAGGGCCTTAAGAATCACTACCCTGCATTGCACAAACAACATACCTGAAATCTGTCCCTGTCTTCAGAGAGCTTGCTCTTTAGTGGCAAGAGTCAGACATCTACAGAAGAAGCCCAGGTTAAAAATAAGGGGAGAGGAGACAATCCTAGAAATGAATGCACAGCTTTTGCCATCTTGATGTCTCAGATAGGAGAGTATGGTGTTTGCTTGTCTTTCGGTGTCTTCATCTGTCGGTCTTTCAATCAGTGGCCTGACTTTGGAACTGGACTCTCAACTCAGTACTTTCTTTCTATTATAGCATGAGGAGCCAGACCTTTAAAGCAGCCCCCAAATGTCTAGACTTCCATAGAAGAGCCTTTTCTGTCTGACCACTCTTTCTCTCATTGGTTTTAATAGAGTGTTTTGAGATCCTTTGTCTTCCATAGAGATCTTAAACCAAATAGTACCTGTGATCACCTGTCCACTCATCTGCTGAGTGCCTGAGATTCAGACCTTTCTTACTGACATTTGACCAGACCCAGAAAACACACACACACACACACACACAGATTATTTTAATAAGTGAGGAGACTAGATTTTACAATTTTACTCCCATTTGTTTCTTGATCTTCCCTCTGACCTTGACTGAGTGCTTTTCCTTCTAGTTTCAAATTTCATGGTCAAGGTACATAAGATTGGGGGGGGGGGTGGGCCAAGGTAGCAGAAAATGATGTGTGTGTGTGTGTGTGTGTGTGTGTGTGTGTAAAGGAAGAAATAGGCAAAGGGATGAAGGTTATAGAATCATAGAATTAGAATTGGAAGGTCCCTTTGAGATCATCCACTCTCACAGAAAACTGAGGCCCAGAAAAGTGAAGTGAGCTGGCTGCTCAAGGTCACACCTCCCCACACCATGGAGATGGCACCCACGACCTAGACTCTAAATTCTGTGCTCCTTCCACTCCACCATGATCTTCACAATCTAAGTGAGTCTGATCACTTTATACCAGGCTGTGTAGTCCAACAGAAAGAATAATAGACTGTTAACTGAGGTATGTCCAGAGAAGGGCAAGCAGGATGTTGAGGGGTCTGGAGATCAGGCTACAAAGTGATTGCTGGAAGGAACTATATTAGTACTATGAAAAGAATACTAGATTGAATGTCAAGGGACCTGGGTTTGAGTTCTAGGCATACTGTTTGCTTAAGACTAATGTGACTTTGGACAAGTTATTTCTCCTCTTGGCCTCGGTTTTCTTAAGTGTAAAATGATTGAGTTAGACTAAGAGCCTCGAAGATCCTTTCCAGCTCTAAGTCTATGATGCTGCTTAGCCTGGAGAAGATACCACATAGGGGAGACATGCTAGTTGTCTCCAAGTATTTGAAGGAATGTCATGGGGAGGAAGGATTCGATTTTTTTTTCTGCTCGACTACCATCATAGAACTGTGATCCATGAATGTATGTAAGCTGCAGAGAGGCAGATTTTTGCTGGATATGGTGAAAAATTTGCTACTAATTAGAGCTGCCCCAAAATGGAACAGGTTGACTTAGGAAGGAACTAGTTCCTTATTATTGGAGATCTTTAAATAGAGGGTAAATGACCATTTGTTGGGAAAGTTTTAGAAGGGATTCTTGTTGGTTGGCTCTAAGTTCCTTTCAAACTCTTTGATTGTGTATTTAGAAATCTGTGTTCATTTCCTGACTATTGAACTAACTTTCTATATGACCTTAGGCAAGTCATTTCATCTCTAAGACTCAGAGTTTCCTTGTAGAATGAGGGGTTTGGACTAGATTGTCATTAATATCCTTCCTAATTCTACCATGATATGATTCTACCATTATAATTTATTATTAAGGGTTCATCTGTAATAAGTCAACAATAATGACTAATATAATAATAATAATAATGTAATAAGTCAACAATAATCCTGCACTTGCAGGAAGATGGAAAAAGACTTTGGGTCCCAAGCAATAAATATGAAATAGGACTTGGACTTTCAGATGTGGGCAGAGAAGGGCTAGAGAAAGAGACGAGTCAGTTCACTGGATTAGACATTGAGGAAAAACATAAACCTGAGGTCCAGGGAGTCTAGGGTGGAGGGTCAGGATGTAGTTCAGTCTGAGGCAAGGGTGGGAACAAGGAACTTAGTGCTACTGCTTCCTCAGGAGTCAAGGAAACTCAATTTGCCCAAAGGAGAGAGAAAAGACTGCACAGAAAATGTTGACTTGTCAGATAGCAAGGGACAGAAAGAAGCCAGAGAGATCTTTGTCCAGAAATAAGATGGACTCGGGGGCAGGACAGAGGTTTCAAAAGATAAATATGTAGGGGCATCTAGGTGGCTCAGTGGGTTGAGCATCAGCCCTGGAGTTAGGAGTATCTGAGTTCAGATTCAGACTCAGACACTTACTAGCTTTGTTACCCTAGGAAAGTCACTTCAGCCAGAGAGAGAAAGAGAGAAAGAGAGAGAAAGAGATGTTAAAATAACAACATTAACTGGCATCTATATAGTACTTGAACATTTTCAATGCACTTTATATATATTATCAGTACAACAGAATCAGAGGGCCCCCTGGATTGGCTGCTTTGGAGAACTTCTCATGGAGCTCAGCTTATATCCTGAGAACTTCATATATTTTGTTTGATACTCCAAACAGCTCTGTGAAAGAGGTACTGCCTCAGTTTCCTCAGCTGTAAAATGGGAGAGTAATAATGTAGCATCTAGCTCATAGGATTGTTGTCAGATCAGCGCCTGCTCTGTTGGTCTTAGAAAGTTGCCCAGAGGCATTGATTTGCCATGGGTCCCATAGGCAGTACATGTAAGTGGCAGAATTTGAATCCAGGTCTTCCTGATTCTAAGACAAACTTCTAGCCACTACATCATAGCTATTTCTCATTTTATAGATAAAGAAAGTGAGGCTTAGAGGGGGAAGGGACTTGCCCAAAGTCACACTGTTGGCAGACATTTAAATTTAAGTCTTCTGATTTTACTTTCAGTATTCTAGCTACTGTAGACCAAACTGCTGCAGAAATTTAAAGAAAAATTATCAGTAATAGAAATATTTGTTTCCAAAGCTGAATTCTCTAACTTTGTTGACCTAGAGAATGTTCGTGTCCTGAGGGTTTGTGTCTGAGTTAAAGAAACTTTTATCATGCCCCTGGAGTGTTAGAGAAAGAACTGGTTTAGGTGTCTGACACAATTGAACTTGACGTTTAATAGCTATATGGCTTTGGGTAGTAAGTCACTCTCTCTGAGCATCAGTTTACTCTTTGTAAAACATAATAACAGTAACAGCTAGCTTTTAATAATACTTTATGATTTGCAAAGCACTCTATATATATGGAGACTCACAACAAGTCTGTTAGTAGGTGCTATTATTATCCCCATTTTGCAGATAAAAAAACTGAGACAGATAGAGGTGAAATGACTTGTTTAGAGTCACACAGTTAGTAAGTGTCTGCAGCTGGATTTGAACTCAGGTCTTCCTCATTCCAAGGCCAACACTCACTCTATTGCACCACCTAGAGATAAATATACCTTTAACATATATAATTGTATAAAGGATGATATAAATACAGCTATTACAATAGGTACCTCAAGATGCCTGGCCTGGAAATGTGTTTCTATAGATGACTAGGGGATGGATAACTGAAAGGGTCAGACTACAATTCCAGGGCCATTATCACAGGAAAGAATCCTAAGTCCTGCTATGGAAGGGAAGAAGTTGCTCCTGGTTCCTATGAGCAATGTTGTGTATTGTAGTGCCAGAGAGGCAGACAGACAGAGACAAAGACAGCATAGTGCCATTCTTGAGCATTAACTTCAAATCCTTCATTTAACTTGGGAAACTGAGAACAAAATTGGAAATTGAAGGAATGCCCATCAATTGGGGAATGGCTGAACAAGTTGTGGTATATGAATGTAATGGAATACTATTGTTCTGTAAGAAATGTTGAGCAGGTGGACTTCAGAAAAACTTGGAAAGACTTAACATGGATTGATGCTGAGTGAAGTGAGCAGAACCAGGAGAACATTGTACATAGCAACAGCAACATTGGGTGATGATTAACTATGATAGACTTAGCCCTTCTCAGCAATACAATGATCCAAGATAATTCCAAAAGACTAGTGATGGAAAATGCTAACCACAACCAGAGAAAGAACTATGGAATCTGAATGCAGATCAAAATATTTTCACTATTTTTTGTTTTTTGTTTTTTCTTTCTCATGGTTTTCCCCTTTTGTTCTGATTCTTCTTTCACAACATGACTAATGTGAAAATGTTGTTTAATATGATTGTACATGTATAACCTGTATCAGATTGCCTGCTGTCTGGGGGAGGGGGGAGGGAGAAAAATTTGGAAATCAAAATTTTACAAAAATGAATGTTAAAAACTTATCTTTATATGTTATTGGGGAAAAATAAAATACTATTAAGGAAAAAAAAAAGAAATTGAGAACAGAGAAGGGAAGTGACTTCTTAGATTGTAAACACCTTGAGAACAATGCTTGACCTCTCTTTATATCCCCAGTGCCCAACACAGTGCTTTACACATTGTTGTTTGGTCATTCAGTTGTGTCTAATTCTTTGTGACCCCATAGACCATAATAAGCCAATGCTGTTCATGGAGTTTTCTTGGCAAAGATACTAGAGTGGTTTGCCATTTCCTTCTCACCAGTGGATTAAGGCAAACAGAGTGTTAAATAAGTTGTCCAGGGTAATAGAGCTAGTAAGTATCTGAGGCTGGATTTGAATTCAGCTTTTCCTTACTCTCAACCCAGTACTCTATCCACTGAGCCACTGAGCTGCTTTACATATAGCAAGTACTGAAGTGTGTTTTTAAAATTGGATTCCTAAAGTTCATGACAGAAATAGGACTTTAAACTAAGTCTCTTGATTCTCCGGTCCAGATAAGAGCCTTGAAGCTTGAGAGATAAAGGAGTTTGGGGGACAGTGGTTACTGCCAAGAATAATAAATCTTAGGGTTGGAAGATGCCTAAAAGACTCCCTAGTCCAACCTCTCTACCTGAACAAGAGTTCCTTCTACATCATCCCTGACAAGTAAGTGCCCAAACTTTGCTTGAAGACTTCTAGCAAATAGAAACCCCCTGCTTCCCAAGGCAACCAGTTCCACTTTGGGTGAACTCTAATTGTGAGGAAGTTTTTTCCTTATATTGAATCTAAATTTAGTTATTTATTTATTAAACCTTACAGTGTTATATGTGTCAGTTTTTTTAAAAATAGTGTCTTTCCCAAAATAAGATATTCATAATTGGATACAGTATTCCAGATCTGTTCAGACTTGGGCAGAGTACAGCAAAACAATATATCCTTTTAATTCTTGGAGAGGTGGCCTAGCACACTGGACAGAGGACTGGTATTGGAGTCCAGAAGACCCAAGTTCAACTGCCTCTGACATATACTGGCAAGGTGACCCTGAGCAAGTCATTAAGACTGTAAGTTAGGGAGGAATTTCCAACCTGCTTAAGTAAAGGAAGGGATATTCCATGCTGTGAGCTCCCCCACATTGATGAAATCATATCTAGATTTTGTTTTAATAATGCCTTTTAATGTAGCTTAAGATAATGTTATCATTCGTGGATTCCATCTTACTCTAGGAACTCATATTGAGCCTGTAGTTACCTAAAGCCCTCAAATCTTTTCCAGAACCGCTGTCTAGCCAAATGTCCTCCATCTTTTACTTGTGCAGTTCCTCTGGCTTCCTTTAAATCTTATTTGAAGTCCTACCTTCTAAGCAAGAAGCCTTTTCCAGTCCTCCTTAATCTTAGTGCCTTCCCTCGGAGATTATCTCCAGTTTACTCTGTATATATCCTATTTGTACATAGCTATTTGCATGTGGTATTTCCCCTCTGGCCTCCTCATGGGCAGGGACTTTCTTTGAATCCCCAATGCTTAACACAGTTCCTATACATAATAGATTTTTAATAAGTGCTAGCTGACTGATTGACTATTTTTTTAACCTAAGCATAAAACTACATACATATCTCCATTAAATTTCACCTTATGAAATTTGTCCCAACATTCTAACCTATTGAGATATCACTGGGCCTTGGAAGTTGGTATTTTAGTTCTCCTTCCTAGTTTTGTATTACTTGTAAATTTGATGAAAATGTTAGGTATGCCTTTATCCCTATCACTGATTAAAAAAAAAAGTCAAATAGCACTGCAACAAACACAGATCCTTGAGGCAATCCACTGGAGACCTCCTTCCAAGTTGACATAAATTACTAATGACAATTCTTTGGGTCTAGTTATTCAATCATTTCTAAATCTACCTAACTACACTATGATCCAGCCCACATCTTTCTGCCTTTTCCACATGAATAGCATGAGAAATTTTGTCAAAAGCATTTTTCGAATCTAGGTCAACTAGATCTACTAATCTAGTAATTCTGTCAGGAAAGAACATGAGGATAGTGTGGTATGACCTGTTCTTGATGAAAACGTGCTGATTCATTGTAAACAACACACAAGATGGTACACGATCTCTTTTACCATGTAAACTATCCAAATGTGGTCCTGGCTATATAAGTAAACATGCTAAATTCTGAGATACCCCCCGAGAAGAGTCTAGATCAAGGAGACGGGAAATGTAGAAGGACAGAGGAGTCTGGGGCCCTTATCCCATTTCCATCACCTTACCTTTCCATTCCACAGACATTCCTACTCCTGGACCTGGGAGGATCCTCCAGTGATTTGGAGTGAGGATCTGTGTTCAAATCCTATTTCTACTATTTACTAAGTGTGTGACCCTTGGCAAGCTGCTTCCTCTCTCCGGACCTCAGTTTTCTCATCTTTGAAATAAGAGAATTGTATTAGATTAACTCTAAGTTGTTTTTTTTTAATAGCTCCAAATCCTATGAAACTTTTGAAACTATTGCAATGGCAAAAATGAAACATCCTACTCCTCTTAAAAGTACCGGCAGACAGATAAACTACTATTCTCCTCTCCTTGGGGAACAACCAGAGGAAAGTGTCTGTGTTTGCCCTGAGAAGGCAGGAAGGGAAAGAGATGCAAGGAATTGGGAAGAAAGGTTTCCCCATATACTTGGAATTATTATGAAAGCATGTTAGGACAATTTTCTCAAATCGTGTTTAGCTCTGGGCATTACATTTTAGGAAGCACCTTGTAAAGTTGGAAGGTGTCCAAAGGAGGATCTCCTGGGTGGTGAGGTGATTGGAAACACTATATTGTAGTCTAATGAAAGAAGTATCATTATTATCACTACTAATAATAATAGTTAGCACTTATCTAGTGCCTTAATGTTAGTAAAGCAGTTTACATGTGTTGTCCTACTTGATCCTCACAACAATCTTTTGAAGTATGTGCTATTCTTTCTCCCATTTTACAGAAGAGGAGGCTAAGAGGGGTTTAGTTATTTGTACAGGGTCACATATGTAATAAGCATCTGAAGATTTTAACTCAGCCCTTCCTGACTCCATATCCAGAGTTCCCTCCATTATACAATCTAGCTGTCTAGGAACTGAAGCTATTTAAACTAGTTAAGAGATTTGGGATGTTGGAAACTTATGAAAAAAAAAATGTACCAAATCACTTATAATTAGAGAAATCCAAATTAAAGCCACTCTGAGTTTCTACCTCTCACCCATTAGACCAGCAAATATGACAAGAGAGGAAAATGGCAAATGTTGGAGGGGCTATGGGAAAACAGGCATATTAATATACTTTTGGTAGAGCTGTCAATTAGTTTAGCCCAGGGGTGGGGAACCTGTAGCCTTGAGGCCACATGTGGCCCTCTAGGTCCTCAAGTGCAGCCCTTTGACTGAGTCCAAACTTCACAAAACAAATCCCCTTAAAAGGATTTATTCTGTAAAACTTGGACTCTGTCAAAAGGCTGCACCCAAGGACTAAGAAGGCCATAGAGGGCCTCAAGACCAAAGGTTCCCCACCCCTGGTCTAGCCATTCTGGAAAGTTGTTTGAAAATATGCTCAAAATTGTCCATAACTTTAACCCAGCAATATTACTACCAAAGAAATCAAAGGAAGAGAAAAAAGACTCATGTGTCCAAAAATAATTATAGTAGCAAAAAGCTAGAAACTAAGGAGGTGCCTACCCACTGAGGAATAGCTAAACAAATTATGGTATATGAAAGTAATGGAATATTATTGAACCATAAGAAATGACAAAATAGACTGTTTCAGAGAGAATGGGGAAGATCTGTATTAACTGATACAGAGTGAAATAAGTAGATTTTGTATTACCCACCTCATGCTAGAAAGGCAAAGGACTTAAAATGTAGAATGAGACATTTTTGGACATGATCAATATGGGAATTTGTTTTGCTGGACTGTGAGGGTTTCCCTTTTCCTTTTTGTTGTTTTATGGGGGGGGGGGGTGAGGAATGAGAGAGAACAAAAATAAATACTTCTTTTAAAAAGACAATAATAACCTTGATTTTTCCACCAGGAGATTAAAGGAGGAGGAAAGATCATTGTCTTCAAATCCATATGACAGGTCTGTCATAAAGAGGAGAGTTTAGCTTGTTATTGTTGTTGTTACGGTGGGGTTCCAAAGGCAAGAACTAGGATCAGTGAATGAAAGTAACAAAGTGGTAGATTTATTTCCATAGAAGGTGGAACTTTCTACCCTCAATACCTCCACCACCACTACCATCAAAACCCCAAAATTTTCCAATGGTAAAATGGGCTGCTTCAGTAGTTGGTGAGCTCTTTGTGGTGTAAGGTAAGGAGTGATGGTTTTGGAGTCAGGAGAAGCATACTCTTTGAATTCCAGCCCTGACATTTACTAGCTCCGTGGTCATGGGAAACATCTGTAAGCCTCAGTTTCCTCATATGTAAAATGGAGGTCATAAAATCAGAGATTCAGATCTTAAAAAAATTTTCCAGATTACTGAATCCACTCCCCCCTCATTTTACAAGTAAGGAAACTGAGGTTCATGGAGATTCAGTGACTTGGCCAAAATTAGACAAGTAAATAGCAAGGCAGTATACTACTCAGGTCCTCTGACCCTTCCTGCCCCCAATCCAGCACTCTTTCCAATAAATAATAATACTTACACTACCTATTTCACAGGGTTATTATGAGGAAAGCATTTTGTAAACCTTAAAGCACAATATAAATGTGAGTTATTATCATTATTATTCCCATCGCTGGAAGTGTTGGCTGCATAGCCATCTGTCAGGTGTGCTATTGATGGGATCCTGGCCTCTGGAGGGGAGGCTGATCCTCGAAGGTCCTATTCACTGCCTAGATTCTCTAAGTCTCCTGTCACTTTCCAGAGGGAGAAACAAAAACAAGTGGAGACACAGCTGCTGGTCAGCAGCCGACAGGAAGATGAGCCGGGAAAGAATCCCATCCCCAAACCTGGAGATCCAGACCACTTGGTGACCTGGCTCTCTTGGGAAAGAAAGCACAGTGTCTGTTTGAAATTTGGAGACAGGAGACAACAGATGGGCTATGCGGCAAGGGTGTTGGAGCATGAACTCAAAGCTTAAAAAAAATGAAATATTTCCCAATTTGCAAACAAATACAGGATATGTTTGTGCAGCAGCCACAAGAGAGCAGTGCTGTATGGAGGAAGAGAAAAAGAAGAGAGAGGGAGAGAGAAAAAGATAAAGACATTCTGCTCAGTTCTGGAGGTTGATGATGGTTTCTCTCTCCCTGGGAGGTTGCCTCTGCTACTGCTAATTACAAGGAAAGAGGGAAATAAGAAACTTCAAATAAGCTTGGATAAAATGAGCTTTCTCTACTCCCCTGATTGCTGCTCTAAGAAGTACTAGCACCTGGGTTCTAGCTGAAAGGCAGGAGGGCATGACCATTACCCAAAAGATGCTACATAGAGGTGCTAGGGAGCAAGATCTTTAGGGGCTAGGAAGTTAAGAACACAAGGGTTATAACATACCTTAGAGATCATCTAGTTCAACCCCTTCCGTCCCTTTTTCCCTCATTTTACAGATAGAAATAATGAGATGCAGGGAATGTTAGATGCTGAGATTTTAAAGGTCCCTTTCCAACTTTAGAGTTCACTGGCCTCTTTTTACAGTCTTCCCGATCTTCCATAAGCCTCTAAGCAAAAACTATTTGGAGTAATGTGCCATTTGGGCCAGGGCATTGTAATCTGGCAGCTGCCAAAAAGGAAGAACTTTTGGACTTTCTAACATGGTTGTAGAGTGGGGAAAATAGGGGTTCTTTTTCAGTGTTGAATATTCATTCCAATTGATGAAGAAGGCATTTTTTAGACTTAGCAACCCATACTAAAGGCTCATTCTTCTCTGCACATCAGGATCATATGATTCAGAGCTAGAATGGACCTGATAGTCAATTCTTTTATTTTACATATAACAAACTGAGGCCCATACGGGAGAAATTATTTTCCCATTGTCACACAGTTAGTCAATAACAGAGCCAAGATTCAAACTTGGGTCCCCAGACTCCAGTGACATTGGCTTCAGCATTTCCTTCAAGGCAAAATAACCATCCTAAATCATAGCATAGTCTAAAATATTAGTGGATGCTAGAGTTTCTATTGCTGTTGTTGTTTCTAATGGTGTACTCTTTTAAGGATACAACTCGGTGTATTCAAAAAGGGATAATTAGGAAGTGGTGATTTAGACTCCCCAAAGCCATCACCAAGGGGGCTTTCAAGGAGCTCCCTTGACATGAGTTCACACTTCAACTACTACTCAACAGAGCTACTGACAATGACAGAGCACCCTTCAAAGGGAAAGCTAGGTAGCTCAGTGGATAAAACGCCAGGCCTGGAGTCAGGAAGACTTCTCTTCCTGAGTTCAAATCTGCCTCAGACATTTACTAACTGGGTGACCCTGGGCAAGTCATTTAACCCTGCTTGCCTCAGTTTCCTCATCTGTAAAATGAGCTGGAGAAGGAAATGGTAAACCACTCCAATATTCTTGCCAAGAAAGCCCCAAATGGGGTCATGAAGAGTTGGGACATGATAAAAAATAACAAACCCAAAATGACTAAAACAACATTCCAGAAAGGAAAGATGTAAGTCAGTGTGGTAATAGAATTAAAGATCCACCCAGAGTCTGCCCTAAAATATAGTCTCTATATAAAGCAATGGCAGGTTTAACCATGTCACCGCCCCCTCCCCACACACACACCTCCAGGGTCAAGTACAAAATCCTGTTTGGCTTCTAAAGTCATTCATAACTTGACCCATTCCTATCTTTTCAGTTTATACTTTTTGATCCAGTGATACCATCCTCTTGACTGTTTCTGGTCCAACACATACCATCTCCTGACTTTGGGAATTTTCACTGGTAGTACCCCATCCCTAGAATTTTCTCCCTCCTCATCTCCAACTCCTGGCTTTCAACAAGTCTCTGCTAAAAATTCCACCTTCTGGGGTAGCTAGGTGGTACAGTGGATTGTGGTTTGTTCTTAGTTGTCAAAGAGGACCATGACATCAGGGAGATTATGATATGACTTGCAATTGACTTTGGTTTGAGTGAGGGAGGGCTGTGATACCAAGACACTGAACCCCAATTGCATCCAAAAAAAGTAAAATAAAATTCTACCTTGTGCAAGAAGCATTTTCTCCTTAATATCAGTGCCTTGTCTCTGCTATAATTTCCAATTTATCCTGTGCATATCTTGTTTGCACGTGATTGTTTGCATGTTGTTCCTCCTTCCCTGATTGATCCCATTAACTTATGAGCTCCTTGAGAGCTAGGATTGTTTTTGCCTGCCTTTGTGTTCCTAACTCTTAGTACTATGCCTGGAACGTAGTAAGCGCTTAATAAATCCTTGTTAATTTGACTTGACCTTTTTTTTTTTTTTTTTTGGTGAGGCAGTCGGGGTTAAGTGACTTGCCCAGGGTCACACAGCTAGTAAGTGAGGCCAGATTTAAACCCAGGTCCTCCTGACTCCAAGGCCAAAGCTCTATCCACTTGACTTGATCTTTTTTGCCTTTTTCAGTTTTATCTCTTACTCCATTTAGAAGTTGATGGTAGATATTTTGATGACTCATCTATAATAACAACAAAAACAAAAACAGTTGGCTTTTATATAGTGCTTTAAGGCTTATGAAGTGATTTATATAAGTTGCCTCATCTAGACACAACTCTCTAAGTGTGGCCATTTCCTCCATTGGTAGAGGTTCCAAGCCATCCATACCTTTTCATCCTGAAAAAACCATTATTTGAAGCCTATGAAAAAGAAGGTGGCAGATGAATTCGTGTATAATCCATTCCTCCACATATAACAGATATGAAATATATATGCTATAAGCACACATGCATTTATATTTCAATCTTATTGTGTCATACTTTTCAAAGTACTTTCACTTTCCCAACACTGTATAATTTGCTCCTGAATATCCCTCAACCGCATCTTGCACTGTCAGGCAGGCAAATCAGGGATAGACATTTCAAGTTCCTCTGACTCAGAAAAGTGAAGAATTCCAGTTCAAGCATTCCATGGTTCTCACAGACCATTTGAAAGTCAATATCTGTATTTTCCTTAAGTCAAGTTCAAAAGGAAGGAGTCACAGTAACTTTGATCCTGAGCCTAAGTGTTCTTTTTAAAAAAAATTATTTATTTTAGATTAATTTTTAATTAACAAATTTTATTTTCTCTCTTCCACCCCACCTCCCACCACTGAAAAAGAAAAAAAAAGGCTTTTAACAAATATGCAAAGTCAACCAAAACAAATTCTTCCATTGGGCATGCCCAAAAAATGTCTTGTTCTGTATCCTGAGTCCATCACCTCTCTGTCAGGAGGTGGGTAACATGCTTCTATCATTAGTCCTCTGGAATCATGACTTGACTGTGATTGTGTTGATCATCATTCTTAAGGCTTTCAAAGTTGTTTGTTTTTACAGTGTTGTTTTACAGTGTTGTTATTGCATAAATTACTCTTCTTATTCTACTCATTTCACTCTGCATCATCTCATACAAA
The DNA here is from genome assembly GCF_900497805.2 of Vombatus ursinus. Taxonomy (NCBI): domain Eukaryota; kingdom Metazoa; phylum Chordata; class Mammalia; order Diprotodontia; family Vombatidae; genus Vombatus; species Vombatus ursinus. The sequence continues at coordinate 14,391 of NW_020945529.1, forward strand.
TCTTCCCAGGTTTCACTAAAACTGCCCCTTTCATCATTTCTTATGTGAGCCTAAGCATTCTAATAGATTATTTTAGAATTTGAAAGATAATTCCAGACTTCTAATAGAGATTATTTCAGAATTCTAATAGAGATTAGTTCACAACTCTAGAAGTGGTTAAGAAATTAAAACCTACCTCTTGAAAGAAGATATGATGTAGATCAGAAATAACCAGGTTGTGAATGCTACTTAATTCTCTCAAATAGTGGGTTTAAGTCCCCTTCCATGTCCTGTTTGTTTATATTTAATTGAAATGTCTCCATCTTTATAAATCCAGTTTGTTGGTATACTGGAAGTGATGTTTGTGCTTTGAAAAAAGTTGATCTATCAATTCCAGCCAAAATGTAGATGGTCCATCAATCTCTCTCAATCTCATCTTATATTATAAAGGTTGAAAAATCTGTAGGAATTGTGTCCAGAGAGCAATTCATTGCTGGACCCCTTTGCTTAGGGTCTAGCTATTTGTGAGGAACATCATAGACAAGATCCATGATTTGGTTGTACTAGATGGCCTTTGGGGGCCCTTCCAAATCTAAGATTCTAACAGATTGTTTTAGAATTCAAAGAGCTTGTCTCTTACAGGGTTATAGATCAGATAGGGGCCTCAGAAATCATCTAGTCCAACATCCTCATTTTAAATATGAGGAAACTGAAGTCCAGAATAATGATGGCTTACCCAAGGTCACATCAGTTGTAAATATTAAAAGTAGAGCAAGCTAGATGTGGATAGCACCAAGCAGTGGACAGAGCACAGGACTTGGAGTCAGGAAGATCTGAACTCAAATCTGGCCTTGGACATGACTAGCTGTGTGTTCCTGGGCAAGTCACTCAACCTCTCTGTACCTCAGTTTCATCATTTGTAAATACAGGGATAATAATAGCACCATCTCTCAGGGTTTTTGTGAAGATTAAATAACATATTTGTAGAGCATTTCACAAAACTTAAAGCCCTACATAAATGCAAGCTATTATTATTGTTGGTGGGATTTGAACCCAGGTCCTCAGATTCTAGAGCCAGGACTCTTTCTACTACTATAGTATCTTGCAAATGAAGAATGATTAATTCGTTTTTCCTTGGGTTCTTAATGATTCCTAAGTTTGGTCCTTGGAGATCAAGACTGCTGATAGGATAGAATCAATATTTTTTAAGAAGCAAAAACAAACAAAAAGTAAGCCTTCTCCATGGCCGATAGCTCATAGGTACAGAGTACTGGAATATTATCCTTTAGAATCTCCATTTGATAAACTCTAGACTCCCTAAATCTAGAATAATTCACAAAGAACCAGACAACTTTTCCAGAAACTCTTTTCCCACATGCGACAAAGAATACACAATTTGGCACGATTTTTCTTTTTTTTTTTTAACATTTATATTTATATATATAAAAAATTAAATATATATAATATATAGTGTGTTTAAGACTAAAAATATAGTACATAATATTTAAAAAAAAGGAAAATGAAAAAGTCAGAATAGGAAAAGGTGTGAGGGATGCACAGATACACATTGCTAAAAATCTACGATGGTTTGTCCTAACAAAAATAATATATTTTTTCTCTTTTCTTAATTATCATCATGGATCCGTTCATTTAATATTGAGGACCTAGGGAAGGAATTTCAACTTTAGAGGGACCAAGTATGCAAACCTGATAGAGGCTTAGACAAAAATGGCAACTATAGCTCTGATCCTCTTTTTTGTGTGTGATTGGAGGCCAACTCTTCCAGGTCACTATTGCTAATGAGATTGAATCAGGAGCTAGGCTGCCCCCCTTTCTAGGTGAAGGTGAATTCTGGGTGTATGGCATCAGGAAATCTCCAGATGTGTAAAGCACGGGGTAGGGGAAGCGGGGAGTGTCCACAGTGCATTGATTCTATTGGGAGGGCCACAGCACATTAGCACCTCCTGAAATAGAGCCAATGAGAGGGCCCAGAGAAAAGTCAGGAGGCAAGCAAAGAATGATTAACAGTTATATGCAGGTGATTATTATTATTACTGTTATTATTATTTTTAAGGGCAGGTTCGTACCAGGACTGCCCAGTATGGCCTGTGACTTCTCTGCAGCAATTATTTCTCCAGGGATAGGACCTGGAGCTCACTCACAGTGATGCAAGGAAGCAAGATTTCCCCCCCTCCCCCCTTAAAAAATTCTGGAATCCTCCAAGCCCAGTTCAACCAACCCCCAGTTAATCCCAAAGTTCAACCCAGTTATCAGAAGGAATATAGTTGTGGCCAATGGAACCTAAGAGGGTGGAATGGCTTGTAGTGGACACTGTTGAGACATATTTAGGAGTGGGAGATACCATTATGGCCTGGGGGGTGGGGGAGGCAGGCAAAGAATGGGAAGGACAGGGGATGTTAAATTTCTTTTCTCACCTCTTAACAAAAATAAAGCTTTTCAAATTATGTTACACCTGTGCATTTCAATACTTCATAATTCCTACCCCAATGCTCATGGGGAAAGGGACTTTATAAATTCCATCTAGGCAATTCCCTCCATTGTACATCAGAAGGGCCAACAGAGGCACAGAGAGGTGTGGTGATATCCAAGGTTGCACAGCAAAGGGGAGGAGAGACATTAAATTTCTGAGAGGAGGACATCCTTATAAGGGTCATGAGCTAGGAAATTGGATCCAAGAATTAGAATGGCTAGTGAGAGTGGGAGAAAACATGCAAAATGAGGACTCATCCAGCTCATGTGAGCCTTTTAGATGTCAAACTAAATGACAACTCCACAGTGAAGCTTTTAAACCTGAATGACCCACCTTACAAGTCTACATGGATTAAACAAATTGGAAGACTGCCTAACTGCCACTTCAGGGAGTCCAGAGATTAGGGAAAAAGAGATCTCAGAACAATGTGCCCTGGAATCTCCACTGTGCTTTTCCCCCATGCAAAAAAAATTGAAATAAGATGAAGAAAACACCCCTAGAAATCTTAGAG
>NW_020945530.1:0-17370 GCF_900497805.2 Vombatus ursinus
GAGTCACACACACAGAGGAAGGGAGGGGAAGAAAAAGACATAAAAAGACAAAAAACAGGAAACAATGAAATTCAGAGAAAGAGAAACAACAGAACGAGATGCCTCCAGGCCTTGATTTTCAGCAGAGGGCCCCCCCTCCCCACCATACACACACACACACACACACACACACACACTTCACCCCTTGCTGGGTCAGCCTGACAGCTACTTCTGTCCTTCCCCTCAATGTCCTGCTCTTTCAGAGTCAGCCAGAAAGAGCTGGGGATAGGGCGAGGGAAGGGGGTGGTGAAGAGAGGGGAGAAGATGACAGAGGCAGCTCTCTACTCGCTTCTTCCTTCTTCCACCTCCCCCTCACTCCCCCACTCTGTCTCTGGGCCCTGCCACACTCCAGCAGAAGCCATTACTGAGAACAAACTACCTTCTTGTCTCTGAGATGGGTCCCCGGGGCCGAAGGCAAATTGCCTGCCTCGTGCATAATAAACCAAGCATGGAGAGACAGAGAGAAGGCTGACACTGTGGGACACAGCACAGGAGCAGTAGCAACCAGAGGAAGCAATGGAGCAGCGCTAGACCTGGAGTAGGGGGGCAGGCAAAGGAGGAGGAGAGAGGGGCATGTACTCCTACTCTCCAGGTCCTCCCCTTTCCTCACACACAGCTTCTTTTGACTCCAGTCACCATATGCCCCTCTCTTGCTACAAGATTCAGCAGAGGTTGGGGGGAGTTGACTTAGGCTGTCCTGAAGAGTTTTGGGGGCATGTACCTGTGGCCTACTTGTGGGATGGCCAACATAAGGATCTCAAAGGACTTTGAACACTCAATTGCCCCACTAACTATGGGTGTCTCACAAGGTTCTGTCCTGGGCCCTCTTCTCTTTTCCTTCTATACTACTTCACTTGGTGATTTTATCAGTTCCCAAGGATTCAATTATCATCTCTATGCTAATGATTCTCAAATCTACTTATCTAGTCCTAACCTGTCTGCTGACCTGTCCAGTCTCACATCTCTGACTGCCTGTTGGACTGACTGACTTTAACTGACATCCCCAAAACACACTTATGACTCCTGAGATGATAATAATAATAGTTGACATTTATACTGACTACAGTCAATCAGTCAATAAATATTTATTTAGCACCTACTATGTGCCAGGCACTGTGCTATGTGCTGCAGATACAAAGACAGGTAAAAAGATAATCCTTCCTCTCACAGTCTAATGGAGTCAGCATGGTGCAATGGAAAAAATGTTTACTAGAAGAGTCAAAGGACCTGGGTTTGAATCATGCCTCTGCTGTTTTCTACTTTGTGACTCTGAAATAACATCTGTGGACCCAAGTTGTTTCATCTATACAAGGCAGGGGTTGAACCAGAAGATCTCAAAGGTCCCTTCCAGATCAAATTCTATGATCCTATGATCTCTCCTCTGCCCCCATTTCTTTCATGCTGCTCCAAGGCATTTCCTGCCCCTAAGACTCCAACTCACAAAACTAGAAAGGGCCTTAAGAATCACTACCCTGCATTGCACAAACAACATACCTGAAATCTGTCCCTGTCTTCAGAGAGCTTGCTCTTTAGTGGCAAGAGTCAGACATCTACAGAAGAAGCCCAGGTTAAAAATAAGGGGAGAGGAGACAATCCTAGAAATGAATGCACAGCTTTTGCCATCTTGATGTCTCAGATAGGAGAGTATGGTGTTTGCTTGTCTTTCGGTGTCTTCATCTGTCGGTCTTTCAATCAGTGGCCTGACTTTGGAACTGGACTCTCAACTCAGTACTTTCTTTCTATTATAGCATGAGGAGCCAGACCTTTAAAGCAGCCCCCAAATGTCTAGACTTCCATAGAAGAGCCTTTTCTGTCTGACCACTCTTTCTCTCATTGGTTTTAATAGAGTGTTTTGAGATCCTTTGTCTTCCATAGAGATCTTAAACCAAATAGTACCTGTGATCACCTGTCCACTCATCTGCTGAGTGCCTGAGATTCAGACCTTTCTTACTGACATTTGACCAGACCCAGAAAACACACACACACACACACACACACAGATTATTTTAATAAGTGAGGAGACTAGATTTTACAATTTTACTCCCATTTGTTTCTTGATCTTCCCTCTGACCTTGACTGAGTGCTTTTCCTTCTAGTTTCAAATTTCATGGTCAAGGTACATAAGATTGGGGGAGGGGGTGGGCCAAGGTAGCAGAAAATGATGTGTGTGTGTGTGTGTGTGTGTGTGTGTGTAAAGGAAGAAATAGGCAAAGGGATGAAGGTTATAGAATCATAGAATTAGAATTGGAAGGTCCCTTTGAGATCATCCACTCTCACAGAAAACTGAGGCCCAGAAAAGTGAAGTGAGCTGGCTGCTCAAGGTCACACCTCCCCACACCATGGAGATGGCACCCACGACCTAGACTCTAAATTCTGTGCTCCTTCCACTCCACCATGATCTTCACAATCTAAGTGAGTCTGATCACTTTATACCAGGCTGTGTAGTCCAACAGAAAGAATAATAGACTGTTAACTGAGGTATGTCCAGAGAAGGGCAAGCAGGATGTTGAGGGGTCTGGAGATCAGGCTACAAAGTGATTGCTGGAAGGAACTATATTAGTACTATGAAAAGAATACTAGATTGAATGTCAAGGGACCTGGGTTTGAGTTCTAGGCATACTGTTTGCTTAAGACTAATGTGACTTTGGACAAGTTATTTCTCCTCTTGGCCTCGGTTTTCTTAAGTGTAAAATGATTGAGTTAGACTAAGAGCCTCGAAGATCCTTTCCAGCTCTAAGTCTATGATGCTGCTTAGCCTGGAGAAGATACCACATAGGGGAGACATGCTAGTTGTCTCCAAGTATTTGAAGGAATGTCATGGGGAGGAAGGATTCGATTTTTTTTTCTGCTCGACTACCATCATAGAACTGTGATCCATGAATGTATGTAAGCTGCAGAGAGGCAGATTTTTGCTGGATATGGTGAAAAATTTGCTACTAATTAGAGCTGCCCCAAAATGGAACAGGTTGACTTAGGAAGGAACTAGTTCCTTATTATTGGAGATCTTTAAATAGAGGGTAAATGACCATTTGTTGGGAAAGTTTTAGAAGGGATTCTTGTTGGTTGGCTCTAAGTTCCTTTCAAACTCTTTGATTGTGTATTTAGAAATCTGTGTTCATTTCCTGACTATTGAACTAACTTTCTATATGACCTTAGGCAAGTCATTTCATCTCTAAGACTCAGAGTTTCCTTGTAGAATGAGGGGTTTGGACTAGATTGTCATTAATATCCTTCCTAATTCTACCATGATATGATTCTACCATTATAATTTATTATTAAGGGTTCATCTGTAATAAGTCAACAATAATGACTAATATAATAATAATAATAATGTAATAAGTCAACAATAATCCTGCACTTGCAGGAAGATGGAAAAAGACTTTGGGTCCCAAGCAATAAATATGAAATAGGACTTGGACTTTCAGATGTGGGCAGAGAAGGGCTAGAGAAAGAGACGAGTCAGTTCACTGGATTAGACATTGAGGAAAAACATAAACCTGAGGTCCAGGGAGTCTAGGGTGGAGGGTCAGGATGTAGTTCAGTCTGAGGCAAGGGTGGGAACAAGGAACTTAGTGCTACTGCTTCCTCAGGAGTCAAGGAAACTCAATTTGCCCAAAGGAGAGAGAAAAGACTGCACAGAAAATGTTGACTTGTCAGATAGCAAGGGACAGAAAGAAGCCAGAGAGATCTTTGTCCAGAAATAAGATGGACTCGGGGGCAGGACAGAGGTTTCAAAAGATAAATATGTAGGGGCATCTAGGTGGCTCAGTGGGTTGAGCATCAGCCCTGGAGTTAGGAGTATCTGAGTTCAGATTCAGACTCAGACACTTACTAGCTTTGTTACCCTAGGAAAGTCACTTCAGCCAGAGAGAGAAAGAGAGAAAGAGAGAGAAAGAGATGTTAAAATAACAACATTAACTGGCATCTATATAGTACTTGAACATTTTCAATGCACTTTATATATATTATCAGTACAACAGAATCAGAGGGCCCCCTGGATTGGCTGCTTTGGAGAACTTCTCATGGAGCTCAGCTTATATCCTGAGAACTTCATATATTTTGTTTGATACTCCAAACAGCTCTGTGAAAGAGGTACTGCCTCAGTTTCCTCAGCTGTAAAATGGGAGAGTAATAATGTAGCATCTAGCTCATAGGATTGTTGTCAGATCAGCGCCTGCTCTGTTGGTCTTAGAAAGTTGCCCAGAGGCATTGATTTGCCATGGGTCCCATAGGCAGTACATGTAAGTGGCAGAATTTGAATCCAGGTCTTCCTGATTCTAAGACAAACTTCTAGCCACTACATCATAGCTATTTCTCATTTTATAGATAAAGAAAGTGAGGCTTAGAGGGGGAAGGGACTTGCCCAAAGTCACACTGTTGGCAGACATTTAAATTTAAGTCTTCTGATTTTACTTTCAGTATTCTAGCTACTGTAGACCAAACTGCTGCAGAAATTTAAAGAAAAATTATCAGTAATAGAAATATTTGTTTCCAAAGCTGAATTCTCTAACTTTGTTGACCTAGAGAATGTTCGTGTCCTGAGGGTTTGTGTCTGAGTTAAAGAAACTTTTATCATGCCCCTGGAGTGTTAGAGAAAGAACTGGTTTAGGTGTCTGACACAATTGAACTTGACGTTTAATAGCTATATGGCTTTGGGTAGTAAGTCACTCTCTCTGAGCATCAGTTTACTCTTTGTAAAACATAATAACAGTAACAGCTAGCTTTTAATAATACTTTATGATTTGCAAAGCACTCTATATATATGGAGACTCACAACAAGTCTGTTAGTAGGTGCTATTATTATCCCCATTTTGCAGATAAAAAAACTGAGACAGATAGAGGTGAAATGACTTGTTTAGAGTCACACAGTTAGTAAGTGTCTGCAGCTGGATTTGAACTCAGGTCTTCCTCATTCCAAGGCCAACACTCACTCTATTGCACCACCTAGAGATAAATATACCTTTAACATATATAATTGTATAAAGGATGATATAAATACAGCTATTACAATAGGTACCTCAAGATGCCTGGCCTGGAAATGTGTTTCTATAGATGACTAGGGGATGGATAACTGAAAGGGTCAGACTACAATTCCAGGGCCATTATCACAGGAAAGAATCCTAAGTCCTGCTATGGAAGGGAAGAAGTTGCTCCTGGTTCCTATGAGCAATGTTGTGTATTGTAGTGCCAGAGAGGCAGACAGACAGAGACAAAGACAGCATAGTGCCATTCTTGAGCATTAACTTCAAATCCTTCATTTAACTTGGGAAACTGAGAACAAAATTGGAAATTGAAGGAATGCCCATCAATTGGGGAATGGCTGAACAAGTTGTGGTATATGAATGTAATGGAATACTATTGTTCTGTAAGAAATGTTGAGCAGGTGGACTTCAGAAAAACTTGGAAAGACTTAACATGGATTGATGCTGAGTGAAGTGAGCAGAACCAGGAGAACATTGTACATAGCAACAGCAACATTGGGTGATGATTAACTATGATAGACTTAGCCCTTCTCAGCAATACAATGATCCAAGATAATTCCAAAAGACTAGTGATGGAAAATGCTAACCACAACCAGAGAAAGAACTATGGAATCTGAATGCAGATCAAAATATTTTCACTATTTTTTGTTTTTTGTTTTTTCTTTCTCATGGTTTTCCCCTTTTGTTCTGATTCTTCTTTCACAACATGACTAATGTGAAAATGTTGTTTAATATGATTGTACATGTATAACCTGTATCAGATTGCCTGCTGTCTGGGGGAGGGGGGAGGGAGAAAAATTTGGAAATCAAAATTTTACAAAAATGAATGTTAAAAACTTATCTTTATATGTTATTGGGGAAAAATAAAATACTATTAAGGAAAAAAAAAAGAAATTGAGAACAGAGAAGGGAAGTGACTTCTTAGATTGTAAACACCTTGAGAACAATGCTTGACCTCTCTTTATATCCCCAGTGCCCAACACAGTGCTTTACACATTGTTGTTTGGTCATTCAGTTGTGTCTAATTCTTTGTGACCCCATAGACCATAATAAGCCAATGCTGTTCATGGAGTTTTCTTGGCAAAGATACTAGAGTGGTTTGCCATTTCCTTCTCACCAGTGGATTAAGGCAAACAGAGTGTTAAATAAGTTGTCCAGGGTAATAGAGCTAGTAAGTATCTGAGGCTGGATTTGAATTCAGCTTTTCCTTACTCTCAACCCAGTACTCTATCCACTGAGCCACTGAGCTGCTTTACATATAGCAAGTACTGAAGTGTGTTTTTAAAATTGGATTCCTAAAGTTCATGACAGAAATAGGACTTTAAACTAAGTCTCTTGATTCTCCGGTCCAGATAAGAGCCTTGAAGCTTGAGAGATAAAGGAGTTTGGGGGACAGTGGTTACTGCCAAGAATAATAAATCTTAGGGTTGGAAGATGCCTAAAAGACTCCCTAGTCCAACCTCTCTACCTGAACAAGAGTTCCTTCTACATCATCCCTGACAAGTAAGTGCCCAAACTTTGCTTGAAGACTTCTAGCAAATAGAAACCCCCTGCTTCCCAAGGCAACCAGTTCCACTTTGGGTGAACTCTAATTGTGAGGAAGTTTTTTCCTTATATTGAATCTAAATTTAGTTATTTATTTATTAAACCTTACAGTGTTATATGTGTCAGTTTTTTTAAAAATAGTGTCTTTCCCAAAATAAGATATTCATAATTGGATACAGTATTCCAGATCTGTTCAGACTTGGGCAGAGTACAGCAAAACAATATATCCTTTTAATTCTTGGAGAGGTGGCCTAGCACACTGGACAGAGGACTGGTATTGGAGTCCAGAAGACCCAAGTTCAACTGCCTCTGACATATACTGGCAAGGTGACCCTGAGCAAGTCATTAAGACTGTAAGTTAGGGAGGAATTTCCAACCTGCTTAAGTAAAGGAAGGGATATTCCATGCTGTGAGCTCCCCCACATTGATGAAATCATATCTAGATTTTGTTTTAATAATGCCTTTTAATGTAGCTTAAGATAATGTTATCATTCGTGGATTCCATCTTACTCTAGGAACTCATATTGAGCCTGTAGTTACCTAAAGCCCTCAAATCTTTTCCAGAACCGCTGTCTAGCCAAATGTCCTCCATCTTTTACTTGTGCAGTTCCTCTGGCTTCCTTTAAATCTTATTTGAAGTCCTACCTTCTAAGCAAGAAGCCTTTTCCAGTCCTCCTTAATCTTAGTGCCTTCCCTCGGAGATTATCTCCAGTTTACTCTGTATATATCCTATTTGTACATAGCTATTTGCATGTGGTATTTCCCCTCTGGCCTCCTCATGGGCAGGGACTTTCTTTGAATCCCCAATGCTTAACACAGTTCCTATACATAATAGATTTTTAATAAGTGCTAGCTGACTGATTGACTATTTTTTTAACCTAAGCATAAAACTACATACATATCTCCATTAAATTTCACCTTATGAAATTTGTCCCAACATTCTAACCTATTGAGATATCACTGGGCCTTGGAAGTTGGTATTTTAGTTCTCCTTCCTAGTTTTGTATTACTTGTAAATTTGATGAAAATGTTAGGTATGCCTTTATCCCTATCACTGATTAAAAAAAAAAGTCAAATAGCACTGCAACAAACACAGATCCTTGAGGCAATCCACTGGAGACCTCCTTCCAAGTTGACATAAATTACTAATGACAATTCTTTGGGTCTAGTTATTCAATCATTTCTAAATCTACCTAACTACACTATGATCCAGCCCACATCTTTCTGCCTTTTCCACATGAATAGCATGAGAAATTTTGTCAAAAGCATTTTTCGAATCTAGGTCAACTAGATCTACTAATCTAGTAATTCTGTCAGGAAAGAACATGAGGATAGTGTGGTATGACCTGTTCTTGATGAAAACGTGCTGATTCATTGTAAACAACACACAAGATGGTACACGATCTCTTTTACCATGTAAACTATCCAAATGTGGTCCTGGCTATATAAGTAAACATGCTAAATTCTGAGATACCCCCCGAGAAGAGTCTAGATCAAGGAGACGGGAAATGTAGAAGGACAGAGGAGTCTGGGGCCCTTATCCCATTTCCATCACCTTACCTTTCCATTCCACAGACATTCCTACTCCTGGACCTGGGAGGATCCTCCAGTGATTTGGAGTGAGGATCTGTGTTCAAATCCTATTTCTACTATTTACTAAGTGTGTGACCCTTGGCAAGCTGCTTCCTCTCTCCGGACCTCAGTTTTCTCATCTTTGAAATAAGAGAATTGTATTAGATTAACTCTAAGTTGTTTTTTTTTAATAGCTCCAAATCCTATGAAACTTTTGAAACTATTGCAATGGCAAAAATGAAACATCCTACTCCTCTTAAAAGTACCGGCAGACAGATAAACTACTATTCTCCTCTCCTTGGGGAACAACCAGAGGAAAGTGTCTGTGTTTGCCCTGAGAAGGCAGGAAGGGAAAGAGATGCAAGGAATTGGGAAGAAAGGTTTCCCCATATACTTGGAATTATTATGAAAGCATGTTAGGACAATTTTCTCAAATCGTGTTTAGCTCTGGGCATTACATTTTAGGAAGCACCTTGTAAAGTTGGAAGGTGTCCAAAGGAGGATCTCCTGGGTGGTGAGGTGATTGGAAACACTATATTGTAGTCTAATGAAAGAAGTATCATTATTATCACTACTAATAATAATAGTTAGCACTTATCTAGTGCCTTAATGTTAGTAAAGCAGTTTACATGTGTTGTCCTACTTGATCCTCACAACAATCTTTTGAAGTATGTGCTATTCTTTCTCCCATTTTACAGAAGAGGAGGCTAAGAGGGGTTTAGTTATTTGTACAGGGTCACATATGTAATAAGCATCTGAAGATTTTAACTCAGCCCTTCCTGACTCCATATCCAGAGTTCCCTCCATTATACAATCTAGCTGTCTAGGAACTGAAGCTATTTAAACTAGTTAAGAGATTTGGGATGTTGGAAACTTATGAAAAAAAAAATGTACCAAATCACTTATAATTAGAGAAATCCAAATTAAAGCCACTCTGAGTTTCTACCTCTCACCCATTAGACCAGCAAATATGACAAGAGAGGAAAATGGCAAATGTTGGAGGGGCTATGGGAAAACAGGCATATTAATATACTTTTGGTAGAGCTGTCAATTAGTTTAGCCCAGGGGTGGGGAACCTGTAGCCTTGAGGCCACATGTGGCCCTCTAGGTCCTCAAGTGCAGCCCTTTGACTGAGTCCAAACTTCACAAAACAAATCCCCTTAAAAGGATTTATTCTGTAAAACTTGGACTCTGTCAAAAGGCTGCACCCAAGGACTAAGAAGGCCATAGAGGGCCTCAAGACCAAAGGTTCCCCACCCCTGGTCTAGCCATTCTGGAAAGTTGTTTGAAAATATGCTCAAAATTGTCCATAACTTTAACCCAGCAATATTACTACCAAAGAAATCAAAGGAAGAGAAAAAAGACTCATGTGTCCAAAAATAATTATAGTAGCAAAAAGCTAGAAACTAAGGAGGTGCCTACCCACTGAGGAATAGCTAAACAAATTATGGTATATGAAAGTAATGGAATATTATTGAACCATAAGAAATGACAAAATAGACTGTTTCAGAGAGAATGGGGAAGATCTGTATTAACTGATACAGAGTGAAATAAGTAGATTTTGTATTACCCACCTCATGCTAGAAAGGCAAAGGACTTAAAATGTAGAATGAGACATTTTTGGACATGATCAATATGGGAATTTGTTTTGCTGGACTGTGAGGGTTTCCCTTTTCCTTTTTGTTGTTTTATGGGGGGGGGGGGTGAGGAATGAGAGAGAACAAAAATAAATACTTCTTTTAAAAAGACAATAATAACCTTGATTTTTCCACCAGGAGATTAAAGGAGGAGGAAAGATCATTGTCTTCAAATCCATATGACAGGTCTGTCATAAAGAGGAGAGTTTAGCTTGTTATTGTTGTTGTTACGGTGGGGTTCCAAAGGCAAGAACTAGGATCAGTGAATGAAAGTAACAAAGTGGTAGATTTATTTCCATAGAAGGTGGAACTTTCTACCCTCAATACCTCCACCACCACTACCATCAAAACCCCAAAATTTTCCAATGGTAAAATGGGCTGCTTCAGTAGTTGGTGAGCTCTTTGTGGTGTAAGGTAAGGAGTGATGGTTTTGGAGTCAGGAGAAGCATACTCTTTGAATTCCAGCCCTGACATTTACTAGCTCCGTGGTCATGGGAAACATCTGTAAGCCTCAGTTTCCTCATATGTAAAATGGAGGTCATAAAATCAGAGATTCAGATCTTAAAAAAATTTTCCAGATTACTGAATCCACTCCCCCCTCATTTTACAAGTAAGGAAACTGAGGTTCATGGAGATTCAGTGACTTGGCCAAAATTAGACAAGTAAATAGCAAGGCAGTATACTACTCAGGTCCTCTGACCCTTCCTGCCCCCAATCCAGCACTCTTTCCAATAAATAATAATACTTACACTACCTATTTCACAGGGTTATTATGAGGAAAGCATTTTGTAAACCTTAAAGCACAATATAAATGTGAGTTATTATCATTATTATTCCCATCGCTGGAAGTGTTGGCTGCATAGCCATCTGTCAGGTGTGCTATTGATGGGATCCTGGCCTCTGGAGGGGAGGCTGATCCTCGAAGGTCCTATTCACTGCCTAGATTCTCTAAGTCTCCTGTCACTTTCCAGAGGGAGAAACAAAAACAAGTGGAGACACAGCTGCTGGTCAGCAGCCGACAGGAAGATGAGCCGGGAAAGAATCCCATCCCCAAACCTGGAGATCCAGACCACTTGGTGACCTGGCTCTCTTGGGAAAGAAAGCACAGTGTCTGTTTGAAATTTGGAGACAGGAGACAACAGATGGGCTATGCGGCAAGGGTGTTGGAGCATGAACTCAAAGCTTAAAAAAAATGAAATATTTCCCAATTTGCAAACAAATACAGGATATGTTTGTGCAGCAGCCACAAGAGAGCAGTGCTGTATGGAGGAAGAGAAAAAGAAGAGAGAGGGAGAGAGAAAAAGATAAAGACATTCTGCTCAGTTCTGGAGGTTGATGATGGTTTCTCTCTCCCTGGGAGGTTGCCTCTGCTACTGCTAATTACAAGGAAAGAGGGAAATAAGAAACTTCAAATAAGCTTGGATAAAATGAGCTTTCTCTACTCCCCTGATTGCTGCTCTAAGAAGTACTAGCACCTGGGTTCTAGCTGAAAGGCAGGAGGGCATGACCATTACCCAAAAGATGCTACATAGAGGTGCTAGGGAGCAAGATCTTTAGGGGCTAGGAAGTTAAGAACACAAGGGTTATAACATACCTTAGAGATCATCTAGTTCAACCCCTTCCGTCCCTTTTTCCCTCATTTTACAGATAGAAATAATGAGATGCAGGGAATGTTAGATGCTGAGATTTTAAAGGTCCCTTTCCAACTTTAGAGTTCACTGGCCTCTTTTTACAGTCTTCCCGATCTTCCATAAGCCTCTAAGCAAAAACTATTTGGAGTAATGTGCCATTTGGGCCAGGGCATTGTAATCTGGCAGCTGCCAAAAAGGAAGAACTTTTGGACTTTCTAACATGGTTGTAGAGTGGGGAAAATAGGGGTTCTTTTTCAGTGTTGAATATTCATTCCAATTGATGAAGAAGGCATTTTTTAGACTTAGCAACCCATACTAAAGGCTCATTCTTCTCTGCACATCAGGATCATATGATTCAGAGCTAGAATGGACCTGATAGTCAATTCTTTTATTTTACATATAACAAACTGAGGCCCATACGGGAGAAATTATTTTCCCATTGTCACACAGTTAGTCAATAACAGAGCCAAGATTCAAACTTGGGTCCCCAGACTCCAGTGACATTGGCTTCAGCATTTCCTTCAAGGCAAAATAACCATCCTAAATCATAGCATAGTCTAAAATATTAGTGGATGCTAGAGTTTCTATTGCTGTTGTTGTTTCTAATGGTGTACTCTTTTAAGGATACAACTCGGTGTATTCAAAAAGGGATAATTAGGAAGTGGTGATTTAGACTCCCCAAAGCCATCACCAAGGGGGCTTTCAAGGAGCTCCCTTGACATGAGTTCACACTTCAACTACTACTCAACAGAGCTACTGACAATGACAGAGCACCCTTCAAAGGGAAAGCTAGGTAGCTCAGTGGATAAAACGCCAGGCCTGGAGTCAGGAAGACTTCTCTTCCTGAGTTCAAATCTGCCTCAGACATTTACTAACTGGGTGACCCTGGGCAAGTCATTTAACCCTGCTTGCCTCAGTTTCCTCATCTGTAAAATGAGCTGGAGAAGGAAATGGTAAACCACTCCAATATTCTTGCCAAGAAAGCCCCAAATGGGGTCATGAAGAGTTGGGACATGATAAAAAATAACAAACCCAAAATGACTAAAACAACATTCCAGAAAGGAAAGATGTAAGTCAGTGTGGTAATAGAATTAAAGATCCACCCAGAGTCTGCCCTAAAATATAGTCTCTATATAAAGCAATGGCAGGTTTAACCATGTCACCGCCCCCTCCCCACACACACACCTCCAGGGTCAAGTACAAAATCCTGTTTGGCTTCTAAAGTCATTCATAACTTGACCCATTCCTATCTTTTCAGTTTATACTTTTTGATCCAGTGATACCATCCTCTTGACTGTTTCTGGTCCAACACATACCATCTCCTGACTTTGGGAATTTTCACTGGTAGTACCCCATCCCTAGAATTTTCTCCCTCCTCATCTCCAACTCCTGGCTTTCAACAAGTCTCTGCTAAAAATTCCACCTTCTGGGGTAGCTAGGTGGTACAGTGGATTGTGGTTTGTTCTTAGTTGTCAAAGAGGACCATGACATCAGGGAGATTATGATATGACTTGCAATTGACTTTGGTTTGAGTGAGGGAGGGCTGTGATACCAAGACACTGAACCCCAATTGCATCCAAAAAAAGTAAAATAAAATTCTACCTTGTGCAAGAAGCATTTTCTCCTTAATATCAGTGCCTTGTCTCTGCTATAATTTCCAATTTATCCTGTGCATATCTTGTTTGCACGTGATTGTTTGCATGTTGTTCCTCCTTCCCTGATTGATCCCATTAACTTATGAGCTCCTTGAGAGCTAGGATTGTTTTTGCCTGCCTTTGTGTTCCTAACTCTTAGTACTATGCCTGGAACGTAGTAAGCGCTTAATAAATCCTTGTTAATTTGACTTGACCTTTTTTTTTTTTTTTTTTGGTGAGGCAGTCGGGGTTAAGTGACTTGCCCAGGGTCACACAGCTAGTAAGTGAGGCCAGATTTAAACCCAGGTCCTCCTGACTCCAAGGCCAAAGCTCTATCCACTTGACTTGATCTTTTTTGCCTTTTTCAGTTTTATCTCTTACTCCATTTAGAAGTTGATGGTAGATATTTTGATGACTCATCTATAATAACAACAAAAACAAAAACAGTTGGCTTTTATATAGTGCTTTAAGGCTTATGAAGTGATTTATATAAGTTGCCTCATCTAGACACAACTCTCTAAGTGTGGCCATTTCCTCCATTGGTAGAGGTTCCAAGCCATCCATACCTTTTCATCCTGAAAAAACCATTATTTGAAGCCTATGAAAAAGAAGGTGGCAGATGAATTCGTGTATAATCCATTCCTCCACATATAACAGATATGAAATATATATGCTATAAGCACACATGCATTTATATTTCAATCTTATTGTGTCATACTTTTCAAAGTACTTTCACTTTCCCAACACTGTATAATTTGCTCCTGAATATCCCTCAACCGCATCTTGCACTGTCAGGCAGGCAAATCAGGGATAGACATTTCAAGTTCCTCTGACTCAGAAAAGTGAAGAATTCCAGTTCAAGCATTCCATGGTTCTCACAGACCATTTGAAAGTCAATATCTGTATTTTCCTTAAGTCAAGTTCAAAAGGAAGGAGTCACAGTAACTTTGATCCTGAGCCTAAGTGTTCTTTTTAAAAAAAATTATTTATTTTAGATTAATTTTTAATTAACAAATTTTATTTTCTCTCTTCCACCCCACCTCCCACCACTGAAAAAGAAAAAAAAAGGCTTTTAACAAATATGCAAAGTCAACCAAAACAAATTCTTCCATTGGGCATGCCCAAAAAATGTCTTGTTCTGTATCCTGAGTCCATCACCTCTCTGTCAGGAGGTGGGTAACATGCTTCTATCATTAGTCCTCTGGAATCATGACTTGACTGTGATTGTGTTGATCATCATTCTTAAGGCTTTCAAAGTTGTTTGTTTTTACAGTGTTGTTTTACAGTGTTGTTATTGCATAAATTACTCTTCTTATTCTACTCATTTCACTCTGCATCATCTCATACAAATCTTCCCAGGTTTCACTAAAACTGCCCCTTTCATCATTTCTTATGTGAGCCTAAGCATTCTAATAGATTATTTTAGAATTTGAAAGATAATTCCAGACTTCTAATAGAGATTATTTCAGAATTCTAATAGAGATTAGTTCACAACTCTAGAAGTGGTTAAGAAATTAAAACCTACCTCTTGAAAGAAGATATGATGTAGATCAGAAATAACCAGGTTGTGAATGCTACTTAATTCTCTCAAATAGTGGGTTTAAGTCCCCTTCCATGTCCTGTTTGTTTATATTTAATTGAAATGTCTCCATCTTTATAAATCCAGTTTGTTGGTATACTGGAAGTGATGTTTGTGCTTTGAAAAAAGTTGATCTATCAATTCCAGCCAAAATGTAGATGGTCCATCAATCTCTCTCAATCTCATCTTATATTATAAAGGTTGAAAAATCTGTAGGAATTGTGTCCAGAGAGCAATTCATTGCTGGACCCCTTTGCTTAGGGTCTAGCTATTTGTGAGGAACATCATAGACAAGATCCATGATTTGGTTGTACTAGATGGCCTTTGGGGGCCCTTCCAAATCTAAGATTCTAACAGATTGTTTTAGAATTCAAAGAGCTTGTCTCTTACAGGGTTATAGATCAGATAGGGGCCTCAGAAATCATCTAGTCCAACATCCTCATTTTAAATATGAGGAAACTGAAGTCCAGAATAATGATGGCTTACCCAAGGTCACATCAGTTGTAAATATTAAAAGTAGAGCAAGCTAGATGTGGATAGCACCAAGCAGTGGACAGAGCACAGGACTTGGAGTCAGGAAGATCTGAACTCAAATCTGGCCTTGGACATGACTAGCTGTGTGTTCCTGGGCAAGTCACTCAACCTCTCTGTACCTCAGTTTCATCATTTGTAAATACAGGGATAATAATAGCACCATCTCTCAGGGTTTTTGTGAAGATTAAATAACATATTTGTAGAGCATTTCACAAAACTTAAAGCCCTACATAAATGCAAGCTATTATTATTGTTGGTGGGATTTGAACCCAGGTCCTCAGATTCTAGAGCCAGGACTCTTTCTACTACTATAGTATCTTGCAAATGAAGAATGATTAATTCGTTTTTCCTTGGGTTCTTAATGATTCCTAAGTTTGGTCCTTGGAGATCAAGACTGCTGATAGGATAGAATCAATATTTTTTAAGAAGCAAAAACAAACAAAAAGTAAGCCTTCTCCATGGCCGATAGCTCATAGGTACAGAGTACTGGAATATTATCCTTTAGAATCTCCATTTGATAAACTCTAGACTCCCTAAATCTAGAATAATTCACAAAGAACCAGACAACTTTTCCAGAAACTCTTTTCCCACATGCGACAAAGAATACACAATTTGGCACGATTTTTCTTTTTTTTTTTTTAACATTTATATTTATATATATAAAAAATTAAATATATATAATATATAGTGTGTTTAAGACTAAAAATATAGTACATAATATTTAAAAAAAAGGAAAATGAAAAAGTCAGAATAGGAAAAGGTGTGAGGGATGCACAGATACACATTGCTAAAAATCTACGATGGTTTGTCCTAACAAAAATAATATATTTTTTCTCTTTTCTTAATTATCATCATGGATCCGTTCATTTAATATTGAGGACCTAGGGAAGGAATTTCAACTTTAGAGGGACCAAGTATGCAAACCTGATAGAGGCTTAGACAAAAATGGCAACTATAGCTCTGATCCTCTTTTTTGTGTGTGATTGGAGGCCAACTCTTCCAGGTCACTATTGCTAATGAGATTGAATCAGGAGCTAGGCTGCCCCCTTTCTAGGTGAAGGTGAATTCTGGGTGTATGGCATCAGGAAATCTCCAGATGTGTAAAGCACGGGGTAGGGGAAGCGGGGAGTGTCCACAGTGCATTGATTCTATTGGGAGGGCCACAGCACATTAGCACCTCCTGAAATAGAGCCAATGAGAGGGCCCAGAGAAAAGTCAGGAGGCAAGCAAAGAATGATTAACAGTTATATGCAGGTGATTATTATTATTACTGTTATTATTATTTTTAAGGGCAGGTTCGTACCAGGACTGCCCAGTATGGCCTGTGACTTCTCTGCAGCAATTATTTCTCCAGGGATAGGACCTGGAGCTCACTCACAGTGATGCAAGGAAGCAAGATTTCCCCCCCTCCCCCCTTAAAAAATTCTGGAATCCTCCAAGCCCAGTTCAACCAACCCCCAGTTAATCCCAAAGTTCAACCCAGTTATCAGAAGGAATATAGTTGTGGCCAATGGAACCTAAGAGGGTGGAATGGCTTGTAGTGGACACTGTTGAGACATATTTAGGAGTGGGAGATACCATTATGGCCTGGGGGGTGGGGGAGGCAGGCAAAGAATGGGAAGGACAGGGGATGTTAAATTTCTTTTCTCACCTCTTAACAAAAATAAAGCTTTTCAAATTATGTTACACCTGTGCATTTCAATACTTCATAATTCCTACCCCAATGCTCATGGGGAAAGGGACTTTATAAATTCCATCTAGGCAATTCCCTCCATTGTACATCAGAAGGGCCAACAGAGGCACAGAGAGGTGTGGTGATATCCAAGGTTGCACAGCAAAGGGGAGGAGAGACATTAAATTTCTGAGAGGAGGACATCCTTATAAGGGTCATGAGCTAGGAAATTGGATCCAAGAATTAGAATGGCTAGTGAGAGTGGGAGAAAACATGCAAAATGAGGACTCATCCAGCTCATGTGAGCCTTTTAGATGTCAAACTAAATGACAACTCCACAGTGAAGCTTTTAAACCTGAATGACCCACCTTACAAGTCTACATGGATTAAACAAATTGGAAGACTGCCTAACTGCCACTTCAGGGAGTCCAGAGATTAGGGAAAAAGAGATCTCAGAACAATGTGCCCTGGAATCTCCACTGTGCTTTTCCCCCATGCAAAAAAATTGAAATAAGATGAAGAAAACACCCCTAGAAATCTTAGAG
>NW_020945531.1:0-1910 GCF_900497805.2 Vombatus ursinus
GTGAAGTTTGGATTCAGTCAAAGGATCACACTTGAGGACCTAGAAGGCCATATGTGGCCTCAAGGCAGCAGGTTCCCCATCCCTGTTAGACAGTAGGATAAGCTGAGATCTGCACTGATTAATGAGGATACCAGAAGTTTGAGCAAGGCACAGTTCTGGGCGTCAGAGACAAATAGTGACAAAGGTATATAGTCCCTACCCTCACATATCTTACCTTCTAATGGAGTGGATGGGCCAAGTACCCAAAAAACCTGTTAGAAATCTGTTTCCCTGAAGGTAGTAATAGTCTGCATTTCATTAGGTGTAGTCCTACCTGAAGGCAGGGGGTTACCTAAAATGACCTAATAAAGCATCTGATGAATTTGTTCATTTTGTTCTATGAACTCTGAAGGGTCCTTCCAATTAGTGTTGGACTCTAGAACATTCTCAAGAGGCTACCTCTGTTTATGTCAAAGACAGAGACTCCATCCACATGCCCTTACACACACAGAGACCTCCCATAAAAGGAGAGTTTTTGTTTAAAATGTATACTCCCTGGTGGTAGTTGCAGCTGCTGTTGCTCTGTGTCCACAGAAGATGTCATGACATCTGTGTTTGTCTCCCTCCACATAGGGCAGTGTAGGCAGTCTGACCATTAGAAGATGAGATCCCAGCAGCATTTTCCAAGCCTATATGGTAGAAAGTAGCTATGAGAAAGCATCATTGCAGAAATCTGACTTCAGGTCAGATGACCACTGTCAGTATTTGTCAATTCTATATTGACGAATTGCAAAGCCCTGTCCATCATAATGCTAAAAAATACTTAAATGCTTTTGTAGCAGGGGGCTGGATATTTCCCTCACATCCCCATCTATCCCTCTGTCTCTCCTTGGCTTTGGGACTTTATAGGAGTGGTCAAGCTTAGACGCAGAGTCACAGCAGTTATACAAGGGGATGTGAGGGAAATATCCAGCCCCCTGCTACAAAAGCATTTAAGTATTTTTTAGCATTATGATGGACAGGGCTTTGCAATTCGTCAATATAGAATTGACAAATACTGACAGTGGTCATCTGACCTGAAGTCAGATTTCTGCAATGATGCTTTCTCATAGCTACTTTCTACCATATAGGCTTGGAAAATGCTGCTGGGATCTCATCTTCTAATGGTCAGACTGCCTACACTGCCCTATGTGGAGGGAGACAAACACAGATGTCATGACATCTTCTGTGGACACAGAGCAACAGCAGCTGCAACTACCACCAGGGAGTATACATTTTAAACAAAAACTCTCCTTTTATGGGAGGTCTCTGTGTGTGTAAGGGCATGTGGATGGAGTCTCTGTCTTTGACATAAACAGAGGTAGCCTCTTGAGAATGTTCTAGAGTCCAACACTAATTGGAAGGACCCTTCAGAGTTCATAGAACAAAATGAACAAATTCATCAGATGCTTTATTAGGTCATTTTAGGTAACCCCCTGCCTTCAGGTAGGACTACACCTAATGAAATGCAGACTATTACTACCTTCAGGGAAACAGATTTCTAACAGGTTTTTTGGGTACTTGGCCCATCCACTCCATTAGAAGGTAAGATATGTGAGGGTAGGGACTATATACCTTTGTCACTATTTGTCTCTGACGCCCAGAACTGTGCCTTGCTCAAACTTCTGGTATCCTCATTAATCAGTGCAGATCTCAGCTTATCCTACTGTCTAACAGGGATGGGGAACCTGCTGCCTTGAGGCCACATATGGCCTTCTAGGTCCTCAAGTGTGATCCTTTGACTGAATCCAAACTTCACAGAACAAATCCCCGGTCCTCAAGTGCAGCCCTTTAACTGAGTCCAAGTTTTATAGAACATATCCTTTTATTAAGGGGATTTGTTCTGTGAAGTTTGGATTCAGTCAAAGGATCACACTTGAGGACCTAGAAGG
>NW_020945532.1:0-14859 GCF_900497805.2 Vombatus ursinus
GGGATGTTGTTTTGTTTTGCTTTGTCTTAATTCTCTTAAATTTCCACTTAGATTATTTTAGAATAGTGAGAAATAAATAGTGAGGTTTCACTAAATACATTTTAAGACAGGTCTCAGAAGAGAAAAATATTAATAATGTGCAGAGGTCATCTAACCAATTAACATTGGGCATGAGGTTAGAAACATATCTTCCTGATTATAAATTCAACAATCTGTCTTTTAATCCTTATAGTAGGCTGCTTCTCAATGCAGGGAAATATAGTCACTCATTTTAGTCATCATCACTATCATAATCACTACTATGATTTACCCATCGTAATGCTCTTCTTTTTCTCTTCTTCCTCTTCATGATTTACATGATCATTAGCAAATACACATTTTTCTAACAATTTCTTTTATGCTCATCTACTAGATCAGGCACTGTGGCATATGTACAGAAATATCATGGTCAATTTGGTACCATTTTTAAAGTATACATGAAGAGATTGAAGAAAAAACATAGTGAAAAGGAATTAGAAGTGAATATACTGCTGGGAAACAGAACCTAGAATTGTTAGAAGTTCACAATCAGTGAAAGAAAAACCAGAAGAATGCAGGTATTTGAAAGTCTAGATTAAGTCAATAATTGAGCAATAAATATTTAATAAACACCTAATATGTACCAAGCACTCAGTAAAATTCTAGGGAAAAAAGGATATCTCCCCTCAAACAGCTTACAATCTAATGGTATATAGAAGTGGAAACATACAATGCAAGCTATAAATAAGAAAATAGGAAACAATCATCTGACTGACAACTCTTGAATTAAGAGGAGTTGAAGAAAGCTTCATATAGAAGATAGGATTTTAATCAGAAGTTAAGGAAGAAAGCAAGGTCAGTAGGCAGATAAGAGGAGGAAGAAAGTTCCAGGCAAAAGGAAATCTGTGAAAGAATTTCCAGAGCTGAGAGATGGAGTGTCTTGTTTGTGAATCAGCCAGTAGCAAGGAATATAGTTTTAAAAGACTGAAAAGGTAGGTGGGGGTTTATGTTATGAAGAGCTTCAGAGTTACTAGATGCAAAGTGTACTGACAAAAGCAAAGGTCAACTCCTGAAATAGATATAGAGAACCCAGAATCAAATTGTATGAATTAATGAAAATATAATTTTAAATGTTTACGCTATACAAAACATTGGATTAAGCATTTGGGACACCAATAAAAGTGGAAGACATGTCATGTTTTCAATATGTTCACATCTTAATAGGTGGACACAATACATAAGTAGTGTTTCAACAATAAGTCTAATGGAAAGGGCTAGCAGTCCTTAAAGTATAGCAGAAATACATTTACTAATGGATGTTCTTTATTGTCATTTTCACCTCTTTTTCTTATTTTGAACCTTAATTTCAAGAACTTTGGTGGTGAATAAAGTTCATCTCTGGGGCAATAGTTGAGACCATTCTGGTACTGAGCTGAATGTGTTTCTCATTGAGCCATGCCAGGAAAGTTGTGAACTCTATCTTGAAACTTCTAAGTAGTTTGGTCACAAGGTATGAATAGAAAACTTTACCATGTCCTGATGTCCTGTGCATTTACAATTGGAGCTTCATCCTAATTTATTTTTTATGCTTAAACAAATTAGACCTTGCTATATACTAGTGAAATTGTCAGTATATGACAATTTTGAAAATCTCATGTACAATGTTTTTTTTTGCCCTGATTCTCCATATTTAGAGGTTGTCAGCAGTTGCTGAGGCGTAAAATGTAATATGTAATTCCACACTAAAGAGAGTAAGTCATCCTCAAAATCAAGTGAATGTCAGCTATACATGGAATGAGGATACCATTCTGACTTGGTAGTCCTTTCATCACTTGAGTAATAGGAAAGGTCCTCTGAAGCTACTGGCATTTTCTTTTAATCACTATAATAGCTGAGAGCTCAATGACTCCCTAGAAGTTTGGCTCTCTTCATAGTGGCTACCAAGATTCCTCAGAGATGATTCCCTCATCTCCTCAAAGTCTATTAGATAGCCATTGATGTTGAGAGATCTGTTGTAGAATAAAAAAGCAAGAAAATACATGAAAACATGGGAGTATAAAAATGAGAGTTAATGTAAGAGGATATATTATATGTTGAAAAGGTACCCAACTTATTATTTAGAATGTTGCAACTGAAGCCACAGAGAGGATCACTTATCCTGGTTGAAGGAAATATAACCACCAGGATACTGTGCTAGCATACAATTTTTGTAGTGGGTGTCCTCAAGATCATTATGATAATATGCCCTTGTGAGAGAACTCTTTACCTGGAATCCTAGGAATGGTGCAGGACCAAATTCTGAGATTCACCTGGGATTATGCACGGTAGGATAAAGGAATATCATATCTACAGAAAATTTCATTCAGGAACAGAAGAGCGAAAATCAATCATGGGATGAATTGCAGCACAGAGATGATAATGAGTTAGTTATTTCTGCTCATTTTCTAGCAATATCAAGATCACCCCATGTTCATGATTCACGTATGAATCTGTGACAAAATATGTTGGGCCCAAAATTCCAAGAATAAAATAAAAGATGTACTTAAAGAAAACTTACAATATGAAGACAAACTTAACTGATAAACACATATTTGAGAAATTAATACTTTCAAAATACCTCTAAATTAGTAAAATTGACAAAAGTTTATCTGCAAATCATAAAGCATTATTTACCAAATATAGAACCCAGTACAAGGATGGGTAACAAAAAAAAATGAAGCTTTGATTTTTTTTCTTGATATTTTGTTCAGGGATATTGCTGGTTTCCTGAGACCAAGCTGGTTTTAGAGGAACATGGCACATTTAAGGAAATAATTGTCAGTCTGATAGCCACCACAATAATCTAGGACTCATTCTCTAGTTGAGTAGGTTATCTCCTCCATTGTCTGTATCTGTATCAATTGCTTTTGATCTGAGGCAGTGAGCAGGAGGATTTTTGTTCTTGTAATCAAATCAAACAGCTCAATGGGAGGGAAAAAGGAGAGTGTATTTGCATAATTAATCATGTTTCCAAGGCTAATCACTAATCACTTCCAAAAGTTTCTGTAACGTATTACTACAGGTATGCTCACAATGCAGAAAGTCTGAAACAACTTGTTGTAATTGTTAAAATAAATAATTTTAAAAAAATGAAAAACAGCAATTCTTATTATTGGAAAGTCATGAAGGACATGTATAGGCACACATGCTTATATGCAAGTGTATATGTATATTTATGTCTGTATATATATATTCATATGTATGTATGTTTGTATATATATGTATATAGTTATATATGTGTATATTTATATAGGCATTTATTGATATATATATGTGCACATGTATATATATATATATGTGTGTGTGTGTATTTGTTTATGTTTGTGTATATGTATAATGTACAGGTAAATAGATAGATAGAGAGATAGATAGATACAGTCCTTGTAAGTAACTCATGGTTATCTGTGTATTGGTAAGTGTCAAGTTACTGGTAATCACCACAATGAGGAAAAATATTGTTAAATAAATTTTTATTCAGAATTGTAGGCATTACTTGGCAACCATTCTGATCATTATCAAAGGTCAATGCTTTCCAATACCATAAGTTAGAAGATACAAAAAATGTTGTTATCATGCTTTTTCTAATCAGGTCCCAGGGAAATGATGCTTCAGTACATATGGGCACACTTTTTACTGGAAATGAGTTTTATGGTTAGGAAAACAGGAAGTCTTAGGACTCTTTTTATGTTAAACTTGAATTTTCTTTTAATACTTGGAATTGGAATGAAACTTCAAAAAATACTATGAAACTTCTGTTATCATTATTGTAATCTGTTGGAAAAATTATATCAATACATAGAATGAAAATAATGCCTTTTGGAATTTTCCATCCACTTTTTCTGTTTTCTGTTTTCTTTTATTTTTCTCCTCTATTACACTTTCTTTTTAAGATTGTTAGTCCTCATTCCTTCTTGATAAACTCTTCCAGATCACAATTATTTAATGGTCACACATTAAGCAACTGCTGTGTGCTGGGGACTGGAATAGGAACTGCATGTTAGAAGGTAAGAGCAAAACACTTCTTTTCCTGAGGAAACTTGTTTTCTACTCAGAGTAATCAACACATGCATAATGCTCAGAAGGAGCAGCATCCTTAAGGGACAAAAGGTAAGCTATACCTATCACACTAGACCCATCAATACCAAAAACATTGATGATATGGGGAGTCCAGATGAGGTCAGCATTATGGCTTCCTCAAATTCCCTAAATAGAAGGATTTGAGAGAAGTGGGAAAACTATTTATCAGAGAGGGTATCAATTCCTGCTGCTTCAGATAATGGATTGGGTGAAAGATCCAAGGACATGTCAGAAGAGTTTATTGTGTGAATCATGCATTTTCTTCCACATTAACATATGTTAGGGCTATCTGATTGTCTGGTGGTACAGTAGATGGGAGATTGGACCTCAAATCAGGAAATGTCCTTTTCTAATATGTGACATTAGGCAAGTCACTTAACCCAGTTTGCCTCAATTTTCTCCTCTATAAAATCAGCTAGAGGAGGAAATAGCAAATCATTCCAAGTTCTTTGCCAAAAAAAACCCAAAGGGTCACATGAAGAGTCAGACATGACTGAAAATGACTTAACTTGTCTTACTTAAATGTATCTTTGTGATGCTAGAATGGATATCACCTCCATTTCTCATTCAACTAAGCCAATAATCTATTCCCTAAGTTATACTAATTCACTAAAAAAAATAAAATGTTTGTAAGATGAAGTGGACAGCCTCTAGTGTTATCAGTTAAGTTCTTTCACTGTTGTGTTCCATGTTCCAAAGATCTACAATTGCTCCTGAAAAATTCTGATATTTAAAAGATGGCTTGTGTTATTTTTTTTTTTGTTAGGTAGTTTTTTTCCAACTCTTCATGACCCCATTTAGTGATTTCTTGGCAAAGGTATGGGAATGCTTTGCCATTATCTTCTACAGTTCATTTTACAGATGAGGACCTGAGAGGAACTGGGTTAAATTACTTTGCCATGGTCACCAAGTTACTAAGTGACTGAGACTAGATTTGAACTGAGGTCTTCCTGATTCTAGGCTCAGTACTCAATCCACTGTACCGTTTAGCTGGTCCAAAAGAGATGAGACTTTTCACAAAATAGAGATCTAAACAAGTACATAAGATTAAAATCTCATGAGAAGGCTGAGGAAATATTATAAAAATCACAATTATATGTACAATTATTTAGAAATTCAAACTAAAAAGGAAGTATTTTTATAGAGCTATGAAAAATAACAAAAAAATCTTCTAATAGCACAAAAGCATAAGGATATTAATGGAATCAATAAAAAACTGAAGAATGGTGACCTAGCCGTACAATATTTCAAACTATGTTACAAAGAAGTAATCACAAAACAATCTGAGACTGACTAAGAAATAGACTGTTGCATCAATGAGATGAAATAGGTACATAATACACACTAGTAACTGACCAGAGCAATCTTATGCTTGGGAAACCCAACCATCCAAACTTTGGGGAAGAACTTGCCATTTCCTAAGACTGCTGAGAAGATTAGAAGCAGTTTATGAGAAAGTAGGCAGAGACCAACAACTCACAGCACATACCAGTGCAAGTTCAAAATAGGTTCATGTTTTACACATAAAAGATGATGTCCAGCGAATTAAGGAGAAAAAAAATGAAAAAAAAATGAGTTGTCAGATGCATGGATAAAGGAAGGTCTCTGAATTAAGCTGGAGATGATAGAGAAGATCATTGATTAATCTTGATTAATCTTGATTAAAGAAAATTAACAAGTTATTGATGAAAGAAAACAGGGTGCTAAAAATTAGATGGCAAGTAATAAGCTGGTTAAAATTTGCCTCAAGCTTTTTTGATTAAAGAATCAATTCTTAAATCTATGCAATTGATTGCAATCTATAAAATAAGGGCTTTTCAAAACTGATTAACAGTCAAAGCATATGGATAGGCAATTCTCAGATGAGAATGTCAAAGCTATTAACAGATATAGGAAAAATGCTCTAAATCACTAACAATTTGAGAAAAACAAATTAAATGACTCTGAATTGCCAACTAATACCTGTCAAATTAGCTAATATGTAAGAAAAGGAAAATTAAAGATATTAGAGGGAATGTGGAGAACAAGGTACACTAATGCACTGTTCATGTAATTGTGAGGTGCTCCAACATTTTGGAGAACAACTTGGATCTGTACTGCAATAACATTAGGCCTAATGTTCTTGGGACCACAGTATATAAACATAATGGGTATCACACTGCTTTCTTTTTCAAAGGGTAAGATGGAAGGATAGAAAAAAGAAAAGAAGTTCAAATTAAAGATAAAAAGGTTGTTAAAATTTTGAAAAATTAATATATATGGCATGTTTTTCCCCTTTTCTTTGTATTTAAGTTTCAATATTTACATTCATAACCTTTTCTTTTTCTTTTCTCTACTCTGTGTTTAAATTCTGCTTTTTGAGTCCAAAATGAAACAAATATATGAAAAAATAAAAATGCTCTTGTCATAAAAAAACTGTGATAATGAAATACTATGCACACATTTATTACATGCCTGATATTAGCTAGCCACAGTACTAAACATTGTACAAATGACTTTTCATTATTTCTTTCTCTTCAATGGTTTAGGGCCCTCCTCAAAAGGAGATTCTCGTCATGGGCTATCACTTTGCAACTGAGAGTCACAGACAGGGACCCAAAACCAGCAAGTGGAATGACCAGCACAGGGTTACTTGGAAAGGAAGTGGATATTTATTTTAACCCATTTCTTCTTGGCTTCAAAGCCAATAGATACCTGTTTTACCACAGTTTTTTTTCCATATTTCTTACATACTCTCTTGTCCTTCAGAATTCTATTATAATTCTTTGACCCACTGATAAGTCAAAATGTTTTAAAATATATATTTATAATGTTATCTTGTCCCTTCACTTGGGGATAAGTAATTTTATAAGCCACTCTTTATTTTGTAAATGGAACCACATTCATTTTCCTCTTGGTGACATAATGTTGATATATTTTAATATTATATGATTTGAAATATAGTATAATATAATATGAAACCATATGTGATCATAATTAAATTGATGAAATTCAATTTTAAGTAATTGGAAAATTTTTAGTCATTTTATCTAAACTATTTCTACAAGATAACTGCCTAATTATTGATTCAAACTATACTCAATGGAAGTTTTCCTTTTATTCTCAGATTGTTTTCCTTAGATGAAAGTAATAGTTAAGTTGAATCAAACCTCAGGGAGCCAGGTGAGGGAATTGGTATCCATGGGCAATGCAAACCATCCTAAGCTACAGTGTCCCCTTTGTTCTGTTTTTTCTCAACTACATGGCCACAGCTCTTGGGAACCTGGGCCAGACCATACTAATCTGTGTATTCCATCTCAAAATCCCCATGTACTTTTTTTCTCTGTTATTCAGGATTTGTTGATGCTGCCTATTCCATGACTTTAGGGCCAAAAATGCAGATTATTTTCATAAAGGAGAAAAATATTTCCTATAATGGATGTATGATGCAGCTATTTTTCTTTGGGATATTTGTTGTCATTGAACTTTGAGACTGTCAGCTATGACCTATGACTACTTTGTGACTATCTCTAAGCCTCTCCTCTGTATGGTCATTGTGTCTGATGGGGTATCTTGCATCCTGGTGGCCATCTCATACCTTTATAGCATCATGATGTGTCTATTGCTCACAACTGAGACTTTCAAATCATCTTTCTGTGAATCCAATATAATGGTATTTATACTCTGACAGTCTCTCTCTATTATCCAATGCATGCTCAGACACAAGTGAGAGTTAACTAATCATTATGACCTTTCCTGCATTTAATGTGTATTCTTCCCTCTTCATTATTCTGGTCTCCTACATACTCATTCTAATGACCATCCTCAGGATGAACTCTTTTGAGGGTGGGCACAAAGCCTTGTCCACATTTCTCTCACCTCACAGTGACAGCAGCATTTTATGGGACACCTCTCCTCATGTACCTACAGGACCAATCCAGACATTCCCTTGACACAGATGAAATGGCCTTTGTCTTTTACGTGCTAGTCATCCTGATGAGCAACCACTTGATGTACAGCATGAGGAACAAAGATGTGAAAGGTGCCTTGAAAAGACTTTTTAAAATGATGTAATCCTTCTCTTTAATTTCCAGTGTAAAAGTGGCTTTTTTCTTATTGCATTATTAGAAGCAAATAAATTTCTAATAGGTTTCTCTGTCAGATTCACCCTGATTTTTCTCTCTTCGTTAGGAAAAAAAAAAACTTGTTCATATGAAATCAAAGGATGATATTTGTTTCTTAGGGTATATGTCACCCATCAAAAAAAATCCTACTTCTGTGAACTATTTAACTGAAGGGAGCTATTAGAGTTTAGCACAAAATATCTATATAAAATGAATTCATTTCATTATATACTACACAAATATACACCCTGATTTTCATTGGAGTTTTCTTCTGTTGTAAATCCAGATCTTTCATTCTTATGATAAAATGGAAAGATCACTGAGTAATACAGCTTGTCTGAAAACTCTTAGTGCAAATTTTAGTTTCCAAATTTTGGGACATTGAGTACCCTTACAGATGTGGTTTCAAATAACAGGTGTGTTACTTGTGACTTTCATTACGGTGGATCGTAAGTTTCTTGTCTCTGTCTCACACTCATGTATAAAATATGGGAGTTTGATGACATAAATTTTAAGCAGTATTCCAGTTAACTATTTGAGAAAGCATGAAGCTAAACTTTGGGATAGCAACATTATGTTTTCTACTGACCCTCACATCTCATGAGTTGTTGTCTTTACAATATTTTTGTTTCTTTTTCTCTATTCATTTTGGAAATTATCAATTTTCAACCTGAACATTGTCACCACAAATTAGACAAAATAGTACAAACATAGTCTGGCTAAGACAGAATGCAACCTGCCATTCTTGGCCTATGCCAGGATGTCCTGTCTATCTTAATGAATGTCATACTGCATTCCTTAGATGATATATAATACCTTTGACTCAAGTTCAAGTTGGAATCCACTAAGAACTCCAAGTTTTCTCCAAAATAATGCCCACAAATACATGTATTACCTATTGTTCATTGTGAAGCTTTAAAAAAATGAAATATTTAAAATTACAATTGTTTCTATATGAATTCCTTTTTTTTTTAATTCTCTTCTTCATGAACATCAGGTTAAGCAATTGCTAGGAGAAAGTCTTTGGCTTGTAGGGAAAAACAGGGTTTAAACAGGAACCTCAAGTGCTTTTATAGGCTGTTTAAATATAGAAGATTCCTGCTTGATAGATCTAAATGGTTTTAAATTTTCACTTCCTGTACCATCTGAATTCTAGCCCAGATGGAGAAATGTAGTTCTATTATAGTCAACTTGTTTTCCAATTTTCTTCAATGGGAGAGGACTTGGAGACTAGTTTTGAACAAGTATCTGATCATGGAATTTGAAATATTAGAATGAATATTGGAATTCATCAAGAAGGAAAGAACTTTCACATTGTCTAGGGGTTTTGGTGAGAAATGAGTTCAAAATAAAGTGCTCACAATTGTCTTTTTCTTACCACTGTGCTTTTCTTCAAGTTTGGTACAACAAACAAATGTTGGAACATGAGATTTCTCCTGATGAAATAAGAAAACAGAATCATTTCATTACTAAAAGTTTCATCACTAGATTATTTAGCAACATAGACATCCCATAATAATCTTGAAGTTTCTCCAGGTTTTTTTTTTATTGTCTTAGGGGGAAAACTTAACTAATAACTCTGTTTCCCAGTAGAAACAATCCCAACTGGCCTCCAATACCCATGAGTTAATATGATTTCACAGAACAACCTCTCCC
Source organism: Vombatus ursinus (assembly GCF_900497805.2). NCBI lineage: Eukaryota > Metazoa > Chordata > Mammalia > Diprotodontia > Vombatidae > Vombatus > Vombatus ursinus. Next base: position 9,894 of record NW_020945532.1, read on the forward strand.
AATGGTATCCTTAAAATGGTAATGTGGTCTTAGGGGAGGTTTTGTTTTGTTTTACTGCATCTTAATTCTCTAATGTTTTTTTTTTCCTAAATAAATTATTTCAGATTTGTGAGAGTAATACTGAAGTGTTTTTATATACATTTTAAGACAAGTTTAAGAAGAAAAAAATGAATAATTGCTGACATTTGTAGATAGAGGTCATACATATTCTTTCATTCAAGATTTACAATGACCTTTTGGGAGAGGTATAATATATATTTAGCCCCATTTTACAGATGAATCAATTGAACCTCAACAAAATTTAAAGTGTTGAAATCCTCAAGCTTATAAACTTTGGATTTAAGGTTGGAACCAATTCTTCCTGATTATAAATTCAACATTCTATATTTGATTTTCTGTAATAGGCTGCCTCAGAATACAGGGAAATGTATTTACTCATTGTAATCATCATCATTATTATAATCACATCATCATTTGTTAACAACATTGCTCTTTATTTTTTTCCCTCCTTTTCCTCTTCATGACTTTCACCACCACCACTACCACCGCCACCAATATCATAATCATCATCATCAAATATATATTTCCCTAACTATTACTCTTATGCTCATCCACTGGATCAGGCACTGTGGTACACATATAGAATATCAAACACAGTGTTGTACCATATTTAAATTATTCATGGAAATTGTAGTGAAAATAAATGGGAAGTGAATGTCCGCTGTGAAGCACTAGGATATAGAATCATTCAAAGAGTAATCAAAAGAATATATATATATATATATATATATATACACATTATTTCAGCAATTGAATAATAAATATTTAATAAACCCCTTCTATGTGCCAAAGACACAGCTAAGTGCTGGTTATATACAAAAAAAAAAAAACTCTGCCCTCAAGGATGTGACAATCTACTGGTGGAGATAATATGGAAAAATATACAATGCAAGCTACGTATCAGATAAATAGGAATTAATAAAAACATAATCATTAAACATTTGAACATAATGTTTGGCTAAGCATTTGGGATGCCAGTAGAAATGGAAGACACTCTATACTCTCAAGAAGCTCATATCTTTATATTTGGAGATAATACACAAATAGTATTTTAGCTCTAAATCAAATGGAGGTTTGCAGTTTTTAAAGTACAGCAGTAAATCATATAATAATGGACCTTCTTTAATGTCATTTTTCATGCCACTTTCTTAGGTTGAAACATACTTTCAAGAACTTTGAAAGTGGATATATGTCATCTCTTAGTCAATAGTTTTTACTACAGAATGTAACAAAGAAAAGACTGTTTATACATTTATGGTGGCTGTTTCTTGCAATGATAGTAGATAGTGATAGTCTAAAAATATGACTCAATCTAAGGGATTACTGCCACTCTTAGAGCTCTTCTGTTTACCTATCCATGATTAAGAGTAGTTATCTATGGGTATTTATGGTAATGAGAAGTGTTAGCTCATTCTGGACAGTAAATAATACAGTCAAAGATGTCATCAAGACCAGCCTGGAAATAGCACTAGTTGTCTGTTTACCAGATAAGAAAATAATCCTTGAGATATATAAAAGGCCTAACCTAACTCAAACCATCTTCCCAACATTTAGGAGCAGTACTTCCATGGCTTACACTAGTAAACAGCCTGAATTGGTCATTCTGGTACTGAATTGAGTTTACTTCTCATTGAGCAGTGAAGTTGTGAATTCAAAAAGGAGACATTTATATGACCTGGTCACATGGTATTAATAGAAAATTCTACCATAACAAGTGCAAACACATGAGGAGCCTCCTCCTATTTAATTTCAATGCCTAAACCAATTATACCCTACTAAATACTGGAGAATTTTTCAATGTATTCAAGATTTTGAAATCTTATATATAATACACTTTAGCCTTCCTATCCACATTTAGTAATTGTGACCAACTGAGATGCAAAATGAAAATTTTAATTCCAGATTAAAATGAATAGATCATTATCACACCCAAGGGAATGTAAGATGTATATGGATTGAGGATAGAATTCTGACTTGATGGTCTGTACAACAAATGAACCATGAGAAATGTCTTTTAAACCTACTATTATTCCTCCAGAGAAAGCTGATTTAGGAGAGAAAGGAATATAACTTTCTCAGGGGTATATAGCACCTACACAAAAATTAACCATGTATTAGATCAAAAAACTTCACAGTAAAATGCAGAAAGGGCTATAATATTAAATGCATCCTTTTCAGGTCACGATGTAATGAAAATTATAGGTAACAAAAGTCCATGAAAAAATGGGCTAGAAATTGAGTGGAAACTATATAATCCAATTCTAAACAATAACTGGTCAAACAACAAATCACAAAAACAATGAGTAATTTCATCAAAGAGAACAACCATAATGAGACAACATACCAAAACTTATGGGATGTAGCCAAAGCAGTTCTTAGGGGAAAACATATCTCTAAATGGTTAAGTGAATAAAATAGGGAAAGAGCAAATCAATGTATTGGGCATGCTAATAAAGACAGGAAAAAAAATTTAAAATATCCAATTAAACACCAAATTTGAAATTCTGAATATCAAAAGATGGATTTATAAAATTTAAAGTAAGAAAACTTTTGAACTAATAAAATTAAACCTGGCTTTATGTGGAAAGATAGCCAGTGACTCTAGAAACTTGCTGTGAAACACAAATAGGAAGAAAACACATGAACAAATGGGAGTTTAAAAGTCAGAATTCTTATAGGAGAACACATTCCATATTGAAAATGGATGTAACTTATCTAGAATGTTGGAATTGAAGCATAGGACAAGATGAATGATTATCACTGTAGGAGATGTAACAGACAAAAAAGTATGCCAGCATGAAATTCTTGTAGTTGGTTTCTTCAGGGTCATTATGAAGATTCGCCAAAGTGAGAGAATATTATACCTGGAATCTTATGAATGGTGCAGTACCAAAATTGAAGATTCACTTTGGATTGTGCACAGTAGCATAAAGGAATGTATAGAAAATTTGATGCAGGACCATAAGGGCCAGTTATAGCACAGAGATGTTAATGAGTCATATCTGCCAGTGTCTAACAATATCAGGTTGGCAACAAATATATAACTCACACACAGGTCCAGGGAAAAATAATTTGTTAGATGTAAAGTTATCAAGAATAAAATTAAAGACATGTACTTGAAGAGAACTTAAAATCTAAAATCAAAGTTCAGTGATGAATACATACTCGAGAAATGAATTCTTTCAAAAGACATTTGAATTAGCAAAAATTTCAAAGGTCTATATGTAAAAAATAAACTCTTTTAACCAATTATAGAGAACAGGGCAAATTTGGATAGCAAGAAATATTTCTAGATATGCTTCCATTTTTTTTTTCCAAGACAGACATTTGTGGTGTGCTGAGACAAAGCTTGTTTTAGAGGAAAATGGCATGATTAAGGAAGTAATGATCAGTCTTGTATCAACCTCTATAATCTAGGACTCATTCTCTTGTTGAACAGATTATTTGTTCCATGTTTTTGTATTAGCGTGTATGTATGGGTTTGGAGGTGGTGGTGGTGGTGGAGTGTTTTTATTCTTGGAATGTTACCAAAGGTGCAGTGGAAGGGGAAAAGGAAGAACTATATTAATGATATTTCATTTTTTCCAAAAGGTCAAAAGCATCAAGATCCTTCACTACTGGTTAAAAAATGCAAAGATCATTTAAAAATTCAATACAAACAATAATCAAGAAGAATTAAACTTGATAATTTACTGTTTAATAAGGTTGGAAACATGAATTTATTGGATAAGAACTCCTTTTTGGAAAGAAAAAAAAACCTACAGGGAGCCCTACAAAGATGCTTGCAAGAAATTAGGTATAGACTAATACCTTATACAGGACAGCTAGGTGACACAGAGGATATAGCACCAGCTCAGAATCACAAAAAACTGAGTTAAAATTCAGAGTGAAAGTGCTTAACAACTGCATAACTCTGGGAAATATTTTAACCCCTGCCTTGGTTTTCTTTTATGTAAAAAAGGGAAAATTGTAGAACCTACTGCTCAGAATTGATGTGATCATCAGATGAGAAAATAATTGTAAAGTGCTTACTTAGCACATTGCCTATCACAGAGTAAACAGGATTTAAATGTTTATTATCATCATTATCATTATCATCATTTTCATAATCAATATTAACTCTGTTCCATAAGAAATGGGGAGTAGGGTCATGACATAAATATAAAAACCATGGCATGAAACAAAAACAGAAGAGAATGAGTCAGATGATTAAAACAGGTATGAATGTCAAAGAAGCAATTAACAAGAGCAAAACCTTTTGTCATATAAAATGCTATAGGCATTGAGTCTACAATGACAAAGATGAGCCAAAGAATGAATGTAGAATGAAAAAGATGAAGAAAAAGGATGTGGTCATGTGTGCCATAGTCAGGACTTGAGCTTAGTCCTTCATTATTCTAATACCAACCTTGTATCCACTGTGCAACTCTCAGCACATGTTTGTCTTTCAACACTAATGATTAGTACCTAATAAATGAGATGGACAGAGTCCAATGTTATGTTAAAGATGCTGCATATTCTTTGAGTAGGGATTCAACAAGGATGGGTACACTGGACATGTCCAGGAAATGTGTGTGAATGGTGATGATGGTACTAAGCTGATCACCTAATGAAAATTAATTGACTAATCATTGATCACTTCAAAAAGGTTGCATTAGATAGTAATGCAGCTCTTTCATGTCATATACTCTTAAATGAATTGGGGTAATTGTTAAAGTCAATAATTTAACAAACAGAAAACAAAGTATTTTTTATTATTTTTGGAAGAGGTGGTATGGACAACATTCTTTCCCTTAAATGGAATTGATATGCACCTATGTAATGGTGAGAATTAATTCACTTGTCGGACCTACAATGAGGAAAAATGTTGTTAAATGTAATTTTTTTTTGCAGAATTGTAGTCAGT
>NW_020945533.1:0-3722 GCF_900497805.2 Vombatus ursinus
TATCTATCTATCTATCTATCTATCTATCTATCTATCTATCTATCTATGTGTATGTGTATGTTCCTCTTTAACCCATTACTAATGAGAGTAATGTTTCAGACCTACCTGCCTTTCCCCCTCTAGCTTCTTCTGTATCAGCTTTTTTTTTAAATTGATGCCTCATTTGTATGAGACACTTAGTCTTTTTTGTCTCTTCCTGCATAGTTTATTTTTTTTAGAATCATCCCAACATACATAGCTCAGCCCAAGCCTTTCTTTTAAAATACCCAACTAATGATGACGGCCATAAGAGTACTGAAAATGTTTTCACACATAAGAAACAAACCATTTCACCTTATTAAATCTCTTATAATTGGTCTTGAATGTTTACCTTATATTTCTCCGTGATCTTAATGTCAAAATTTCCCTTAAGTTATCCCCCCGCCCAAATACCAGAAAGTCTTGCAGTTCATTACATAACCACTTTTTTTCATTCAGGAGTATACTTAACTTTGGTAGGTAAATTATTCTTGATCATAATACCAGCTCTTTTGCTCTATGATATATAGTATTCTGAGACCTATGGACCTTCAATGTAATACCTGCCAAGTCTTGTGTAATCCTTATGATAGCTCCATGATATTTTAATTGTTTTTTTCTTATTGTTTATAATATTTTCACTTTTACCTTGGAGTTTTTAAACTTGGCCATGCTATTCCCATAAGTTTTCCTTCCTGGATCTCTTTCAGGTAGCATGGTATGTTCTTTCTTTTCTTTAATATTAGTATTTCCTCTCTTTCTCCATTAAGGAGCTTATTAATGTCCATCCTGAACACTTTTGCCCAAAATTGAGCACAATGGCCCAAAAGTGATCTGGTTAAGGCAGAATGCAGCCACAATGCCATATTTATATCAGTGGAGATATTGTAAGTTGATACATAATATTCTAGACTCACACTACTTTCAGAATCCATTAAAAATTTGATGTTTTCTTCAAAAGAATGCTATGTGTGTGTGTGAGTATGTGTCTCTTATTGATCAATTGTGAACCCACATCTTTACATTACTTCTATTTGAATTATTTTATGTTTTTAACCTCATCTTTGTGCATATAACATTTAGGAACTGGTAGGAGAAAGTTTTTCGCTTCTATGGGGAAAATGTCCTAGAAGCCTGGACCTTTGGAGAGGTTTGTTTATTGGGTTGTTTGTTTGTTTTTAGTTTTCAATCTTCACTTTTATAAGATTTTGAGTTCTAAATTTCCGCTCTTCCCTCCTCTTCCCCTCCTCAAGGTGGCATATAATCTGATATAAGCTATACATATACAATCTATTAACCATATTTCCACATTAATCATGTTGTAAAGAAGAATCACAACCAAAAGGGGAACACAAGAAAGAGAGGAAATAATAATAAAGGGAGAAAACAATGTTTTGATTTGTATTCAGACTCCAAAGTTTTATTTTTTTTCTGATATGTATGCCTTTTTATTGTTAGTCTTTTAGAATTTTCTTAGCTCATTGCATTGCTGAGAAGAGCTAAGTCTATTGAGGTTGGTCATCATACAATGTTGCTGTTGTTGTGTACAATATTCTCCTCCCAAGAGGTTTTACTGGCTGCTTACGTAAGAAGGTGTTGGTTGCTAGATCCAATGGTCTTGAATTTTCTCTTGCATCTCCTTCCAACTTCCACCTCAGAAGAAGACATGCAGTTCAACATCAGTTGGTGTGACAGCCTCTTTGACAGTTTTCTTCTATGACAAAGGCCTTGGGGAAAAGTTTTGAACTGGTGCTCTGGGGAGGGAACTAGAAATACTGCCCTGCAGTATAGGAAACCTGGATGAGGGAAAGTGCTGGTAAATTGTCTAGGGATTTTGGTGTGAAATGTGTTAAAAATAAATGGTTGTCAAGTGTCTTTTTCTAAGTTGTTTGGTTTTCTTTGGGATTAGTGCTATGCAAAAATATAGCAACATAAGATTTCCCTTGGTCTGATAGGAAAACAAAATTATTCATGACAAAGAGTTCTATTTCTACAATATTTGAGAACATAGACTTTCTATAATAACATAAATGATTCTTCTGGATTATTTTTATTAATATTTTTTAAGTAGCTGATATTTTTGTTCCCCCAAAATAACCCATCCTCACCTGCCCTTAAGCCCTGTGAGTTAAAACAGTTTCAGAGGATATCCTCGTGCAATGATATCCTTATGATGGTATTGGTGGGATTTTGTTTTGTTTTGCTTTGTCTTAATTCTCTTAAATTTCCACTTGTTTTAGAATAGTGAGAAATAGTGAGATTTCACTAAATACATTTTAAGACATGTCTCAGAAGGTAAAATATTAATAATGTGCAGAGGTCATCTAACCAATTAACATTGGGCATGAGGTTAGAACCATGTCTTCCTGATTATAAATTCAACAATCTATCTTTTAATTCTTACAGTAGGCTGCTTCTCACTGCAGGGAAATATAATCACTCATTTTAATCATCATCACTATCATAAGCACTATTATGATTTACCCATCATCGATCCTCTTCTTTTTCTCTTCTTCCTCTTCATGATTTACATGCTCATCATCAAATTCACTTTTTTCTAGCAATTTCTTTTACATTCATTCACCAGATCAGGCACTGTGGCATATTTCCAGAAATATAGCGGTCAATTTTGTACCATTTTTAAAGTATACATGAAAACATACTGAAAAGGAATTAGAAGTGAATATACTGCTGGGAAACAGAATCTAGAATCATTAGAAATCTAGAATCAGTGAAAGAAAAACCAGAAGCATGCAAGTATTTGAAAGTCTAGATTAAGTCAATAATTGATCAATAAATATTTAATAAACACCTACTATGTGCTAAGCACTCAGTTAAACTCTATGGGAAAAAAAGATATCTCCCCTCAAACAGCTTAAAATTTAATGGTATATAGAAATGGAAACATATAATGTAAGCTATACCTAGGAAAATGGGAAATAATCATCTGACCGAAAAACTCTTGAATTAAGAGGAGTTGAAGAAAACTTCATATAGAAGATAGAATTTTAATTGGAAGTTAAAGGAAGATAGTAAGATCATTAGGCAGATAAGAGGAGGTAGAATGTTCCAGGCAAAAGGAAATTTGTGAAAGAATTCCCAGAGCTGAGAGATGCAGTGTCTTGTTTTTGCATCAGTCAGTAACAAGGAAACTCATTCTCTTGTTGAATAGATTATTTCCTCCATTTTTTGTATTAGTGTGTATGTATGGGTTTGGAGGTGGTGGTAGAGGTGGAGTGTTTTTATTCTTGGAATGTTACCAATGGTACAGTGGAAGGGGAAAAGGAAGAACTATATTAATGATATTTCATTTTTTTCCAAAAGGTCAAAATCATCAATAACCCTCACTACTGGGTAAAAAATGCAAAGATCAGTTAAAAATTCATTATAAAAAACAATCAAGAAGAGTTAAACTTGATACCTTACTGTTTAATAAGTTTGAAAACATGAATATATTTGGATAAGAACTCCTTTTTGAAAAGAAAAAAACCTACAGGGAGCCCTACAAAGATGCTTGGAAGGAATTAGGTATAGACTAATACCTTATACAGGACAGCTAGGTGACACAGAGGATAAAGCACCAGCCCAGGATCATGAAAAACTGAGTTAAAATTCAGTGTGAAAGTGCTTAACAACTACATAACTCAGGGAAATATTTTAACCCCTGCTTTGGTTTTCTTATGTGTAAAAAAGGGAAAATTATA
>NW_020945534.1:0-2878 GCF_900497805.2 Vombatus ursinus
TTCTGAGGGCAGGCAAAAAGCCTTCTCCACCTGTGGCTCTCACCTCACTGGGGTGGTTATATTCTATGGGACACTTCTCTTCATGTACATGCAACCCCAGGCTAGGCATTCCTTTGACACAGACAAAATGGCCTCTGTGCTTTACACTCTGGTTATCCCTATGCTCAATCCTTTGATCTACAGCTTGAGGAACAAAGAGGTGAAAGGTGCCTTGTGGAGGCTCTTTAAAAAAAGCCTTCTCTTTAATGTCCAATGTAGTGTATGATTCCAATGCATTATCAGATGCAAGTCAATATGCTAGATTTTTTTTAAATTTTTCCCTTATTCTTGTCTTTGAGAGAAAAAAAAACATTTCTTTTAATTTGCTTTCAAAACATCATTTTTGACTTGTTGTTAGTGTTTTTTAGCAGTCAACCTCTAATAAATCCTGGTGTAGTAGACTGTTTAATTAAGTGCACCTATTACCTGATTAATACAAATATCTCTATAAAATAATCTATTTCATTATATACTACAATAGTGAACTTCCTAACTTTTTGGAAGTTTCCTTCCCTGGTTAAATAAGTTATAAACATTTAGAAAGTGCTGGTGCTATTCTAGGTACTATTGTAGGCATTGGGCCTACACAGATAAATTAAAAAAAGGTTCCTGCCATCAGTGAACTTACATTTTATTAAAGAAAACCATATGTACATGAGAGCCCCACTATCCAAGAAAAAAGTCAATCTCCTTTTGTATTTCCCTTCCTGTTAAGAAGGTCATCCTTATCACAACCTACATTTCTTATCTCAGACATTGAGACATAGCTTTTGGTCTTCTCTGTGAAACAGATTAAGTTAATTCCTTCTTCTTTATAATAATTGTTCAAATCCTTGAAGCAAACTTACATCTCTTCCCCCAGCTTCAGTCCAAGATTGTTTTTTTTTTTCATTTTTGTGCTAGGATGGAAAGAACACTGGTTTATACAGGAGGTTCCAACAATCTTAGGGTAGATTTAATTTTAAAAAGTTTAAAATAATCAGACTTTTGGGCCATTCAGAACAGTTAGAAAACCTGGGTTTAAATAAATGTCTAGGAGCAGCCAGGTGGTGCAGTGTCTAGAGCTCCAGCCTTGGAATCAGGAGGACGTGAGTTCAATTCTGGACTCAGACACTTGACACTTAACTAGCTGTGTGACCCTGGCCAAGTCACTTAACCCTGATTACCTCACCAAAAAGCAAAATAAATAAATAAATAGATGGATAAATAAATAAATAAATACCTATGACATGTCCTGTGACATTTGGGGGAATAAATTTATCTTCTCAGACTTCCACTCATCTGCAAAATTTGGGAGTTTGATGACATAAACTTTAAGTGCTGTTTCACTTAAAATTTACATGTCCAAGAACTTAGTCTTTATGCTAACACCATAGAGCCTTTAACCATTATTCACATGTTTACTTCTTTTTTTAAATTAATTTTAAAGTAAAATTATAACAGAAAAAATATATTGCTATATAGGTGGTAGATAATGAGAGAATTCAATATAAAACCATAAAATTCTGTTTCAAAAATACCTATATAATAAAAACTACACATTATTTTTGAAGACACCTAGCATTACTTTGCTTCTTTGTAGGTTTCTGCTTGTTCTCTGCTGTGCACTTTTTTACTTTTTTTTAACCTACATTTAAAAGAAGATACAGATAGAGAGAAAGATAGATAAATAGATTGAAAGTTAGACATAAACTTACACATATATACCCATATACATTTATACAAACACACATATATACATACATATATATACATATATATATATGATGTTACATTTTCACTTAACAATCTCTTTCTCTGAAGGTGGATAACATTTTCCTTCATAAGTCCAAGTCTTTCCATTTTTTCCTAAACTAACCAGTTCAAAATTTCCTACACCACAGCCATAGTTGAACATAGTCATTTAGATTTGAGAGATTTTCTATGAAATTTTTCTCCCTCCCCAATTTTCTGCATTCCTTCTATTCTTGGCTATGTTGACTTTATTTATACTGGGTAATTTTAATTTAAATTAATTGAGGTTATCTACTTTACATTTCAACAATGCTCTCACTTTATAGTTTAAGGTCTAGTACTGCTGAATCTGCTTCCTTTACATCTCAGCCCCTTCCCCCCAGTTTTCTTTGAAATTCCTGACTTTTTTTCTTCCAAATGAACTTTGTTAACATTTTTCTTTACTGTGTAAGATAATTTTTAGTAATTTAATTGAGATGTCATTGAATATATAAATTTGAAAGGTAAAAATGCCATTTTTTTATTATATTGTCTTCATTTATGAATAATAGATATACCTCCTGTTATTTAGATCTGACTTTATGTGTACAAAAAGTCTTTATGTTTATGTTTATACAGTTCCTGTATTCATTTTGGCAGATATAATCTCAGGCATCTTATATTTCTGAGTTATTTTAAATGGTCTAAAATTATATTGAATAATATTGGGGACCCATAATGTAGTTTCCTTCTTTTTCTATTTTAATTAAGTCTACCTTATTTTTAGGTTTCTCTGATGTGATGATTACTATTCTTCCTTTTTTTACATAGTAAATTATTCTCCTGCATATTTATTTTATCTTTGTGCATTTTTTCTCTTTTTTATAGTGTTTCCTGAAAGCAACACTCACTATCCTCCTTATCCTTCTGACCCTTTTTATCCTATCCCTACTCATTCCTCTGCTTTACTTTTATCTGATACCTTGTCCTCTTATTCCTTAACCTACCCACTCCTCCAAAAGTCCCTCCCTTGTTCTCTCTCCTTGCCCTCTTATTTTTTTTTTCTGAATTTGGAAGCCTTTCATAGCACTATATAGATTGATCTATCTATTGACCTATCTATCTA
>NW_020945535.1:0-2971 GCF_900497805.2 Vombatus ursinus
TGGTTATATTCTATGGGACACTTCTCTTCATGTACATGCAACCCCAGGCTAGCCATTCCTTTGACACAGACAAAATGGCCTCTGTGTTTTACACTCTGGTTATCCCTATGCTCAATCCTTTGATCTACAGCTTCAGAAACAAAGAGGTGAAAGGTGCCATGAGGAGGCTCTTTAAAAAAAAATCATGTAAGCCTTCTCTTTAATGTCCAATGTAATATACGATTCCAATGCATTATCAGAAGCAAGTACACATGTTAGATTTTTTTAAAATTTTTCCCTCATTCTTGTCTTGTCTTTGAGAGAAAAAAAAAACTTTTGTTTTAATTTGCAGTCAGAAAATATTTTTGATTTGTTTTTAGTGTTTTTTAGCAGTCAACCTCTAATAAATCCTAGTTTAGTGGACTGTTTAATTAAGTATATCTATTAAAGGATTAATACAAAATATCTGTATAAAACAACCTATTTCATTATAAACTACAATAGTAAACAGCTTAACGTTTTTTAAAGTTTCCTTCCCTTTTTAAATCAGTTACAAACATTTAGAAAATGCTGGTGTCAGGTACTATTCTAGTCATTGAGTTTACACAGATAAAGTAAAAAAAAAGATTCCTGCCATCAGTGAACTTACATTTTGTTAAGGAAAACAATATGTACATGACAGCGCCACTATCCAAGGGAAGAGCCAATATCCTTTTGTATTTCACTTACTGTTAAGCAGTTCATCCTTATCACAACCTACATTTCTTATCTCAGACTTTGAGACATAGCTTTTGATCTTCTCTGTGAAACAAACTAAGTTGATTCCCTCTTCATTATAATAATTGTTCAAATCCTTGAAGCAAACTTACATCTCTTCCCCTAGCTTCAGTCCAAGATTTTTTTTTATTTTTGTGCTAAGATGGAAAGAATATTTGGTTATACAGGGGGTCCCAACAATTTTAGAGTATATTTGATTTTTAAAAAGTGTAAAGTAACCAGACCTTTGGGTCTTTCTGAACAGCTAGAGAACTTGGGTTTAAATAAATGTCTAGGAGCAGGTAGGTGGCACAGTGTCTAGAGCTCCAGCCTTGGAGTCAGGAGGACGTGAATTTGAATCTGGCCTCAGACACTTGACACTTAATGAGCTGTGTGACTCTGGCCAAGTCACTTAACCCTGATTGCATCACCAAAAAGCAAAATAATTAAATAAATAAATAGATAAATAAATAGAGCAATAGATAGATAGATAGATAGATAGATAGATAGATAGATAGATAAATAGATAAATAAATAAATGCCTATTACTTGTGTCCTGTGATTTTTGGGGGAATAAATTTATCTTTTCAGACTTCCACTTATGTCTAAAATTTGGGAGTTTGATGACATAAACTTTAAGTGCTGTTTCACTTAAAATTTTAAAGGGGCCATGAACTTAGTCTTTGTGCTAATAGCATAGAGTCTTCAACCTGTCCTCACATTTCTTTTTTTTTTGTTTTTATTAATTTTAACACAAAATTATAAAAGAAAAAATATTGCCATATAGGTAGTAGATAATGAGAGGATTCAGTATAAAACCATCAAATTTTGTTTCAAAAATAACTATAAAATAAATACTACACATTATTTTTGAAGACACCTAGCATTACTTTGCTTCTTTGTAGGTTTCTGCTTTTTCTCTGCTGTGCACTTTCTTACTTTATTTTTTAATCTACCTTTAAAAGAAGATACAGATAGATAGTTAGATAGATAGACAAATAGATTGAAGATCTATTTAGATATAAATTTAGATATAAAGATATATCTATTTAGATATCTATTTAGATATAAAAAGATTCATTTAGATATAAACATACACTTATATACACACATACATTTATACACATATATGTAAGATGTTATATTTTCATTTGACAATCTCTTTCTCTGAAGGTGGATAACATTTTTCTTCATAAGTCCAAGTCTTTCCACTTTTTTCTAAATTAACCAGTTCATAATTTCCTACACCACAGCAATAGTTAAACCTAATCATTTTGATTTGAGAGATTTTCTATGAAACTTTTCTCCCTCCCCAATTTTCTGCATTGCTTCTATTCTTGGATACATTGTCTTTATTTATACTGGGTAATTTTAATTTAAAGTAACTGAAGTTATCCATTTTATACTTCAACAATGCTCTCACCTTATAGTTTAAGGTCTGGTACTGCTGAATCTGATTCCTTTACATCTTGACCCCCCCAATTTTCTTTGAAATTCCTGACTTTTGTTCTTCCACATGAACTTTGTTATTATTTTTTCTTAACTGTGTAAGATAATTTTTAGTAATTTAATTGAGATATCATTGGATACATAAGTTTGAAAGGTAATAATGCCATTTTTTAATATATTGGCTCTATCTATTTATGAATAATAGATAAAACTTCAGTTATTTAGATCTGACTTTATTTGTATTAAAAGTGTTTATGTTTATGTTTATATAGTTCCTGTGTTCATTTTGGCAGATACAGTCTCAGGCATCTTATATTTCCAAGTTATTTTAAATGGTCTAAAATTATATTGAATAATATCATTGACCCATAGTTTAGTTCCCCCCTTTTTCTATTTTAACTAAGTCTATTTTATCTTTAGCTTTCTTTGATATGATGATTCTTATTCCTCCATTTTTAACATAATAAATTCTTCTCCTGCCCATTATTTTATCTTTGTGAATTTTTTTTTCATTTTTATGCTGTTTCCTGAAAGCAATATTCACTATCCTCATTATCCTTCTGACCCTATTTGTCCTATCCCTCCTCATTCCTCTGCTTTACTTTTATCTGATACCTTGTCCTCTTATTCCTTAACCTACACACTCCTCCAAAATCCCTCCTTTGTTCTCTCTCCTTGCCCTCTTATTTCTTTCCGAATTTGGAAGACTTTTATAGCACTACATAGATCTATCTATCTACCTATCTATCTATCTATCTATCTATCTATCTATCTATCTATCTATCTA
>NW_020945536.1:0-1561 GCF_900497805.2 Vombatus ursinus
GCCATGATATTCCCATAAGTTTTCCTTCCTGGATCTCTTTCAGAAGATATTATTTGTTCTTTCTTATCTTCAATATTAATATTTCCTCCCTTTGTCCATTAAGGAGCTTATTAATGTCCATCCTGAACACTGTTGCCCAAAATTGAACACAATGTCCCAAAAGTGATCTGGTCAAGGCAGAATGCAGCCACAATGCCATATTTATCTCACCAGAGATATCATAAGTTGATACATAATATCCTAGACTCACACTGCTGTCAGAATCCATTAAAAATTTGATGTTTTCTTCACAAAATGCTATGTGTGTGTGTGAGTATGTTTCCTACTGATCAATTGTGAAGATTTTTTTTAACCAAATCAAACCTAAGTCTTTACATTAGTTCTATTTGAATTATTTTATGTTTTTAACTTCATCTTTGTGCATATCACATTTAAGAACTGGTAGGAGAAAGTTCTTCACTTCTATAGGGAACATGTCCTAGAAGACAGGACATCTAGGGAGGTTTGTTTATTTGTTTGTTTGTTTGTTTTTAATTTTCAATCTTCACTTTTATAAAATTTTGAGTTCTAAATATCCCTTCTTCCCTCCTCTTCCCCTCCTCAAGGTGGCATGTAATCTGATATAAGCTATGCATATACAATCTATTAACCATATTTCCACATTAATCATGTTGTAAAGAAGAATCACAACCAAAAGGGGAAAAAACACAAGAAAGAAAAGAAATAATAATAATAATAATAATAATAATAATAATAATAATAATAATAATAATAATGTGAGAAAATAATGTTTTCATTTACATTCAGACTCCATAGATTACATTTTCTGATTTGTGATGACCAACTTCGATAGACACAATATTGGTATGATTGTGTACAAGATTCTCCTCCCATGAGGTTGCACTGGCTGATTCAGTGAGCAAGTGCTTGGTTGCTAGATGTTATAGTCTTGAATTTTCTCTTGCATCTCCTTCCAATTTCTATCTCACAAGAAGACATGCAGTTCAACATCAGTCGGTGTGACACCCCCTTCTACAATTTTCTTCCATGGCAAAGGATGGGGGGGAAATGTCTGAACTGGTGCTCTGGAGAGGGAACTAGCAATGCTGTCTGCATTATAGGAATGCAGAGGGAAAGCACTAGTAAATTATTTAGGGATTTTGGTGTGAAATGTGTTTAAATAAATGACTGACAATGGTCTTTTTGTAAGTATTGTTCTTTTCTTTGGGATTAGTGCTACGTAGAAATCTAGGAACACAAGATTCCCCTTGGTGTGATAGGAAAACTAAATTATTCACAGTTAAGAGTTCTATTACTACATTATTTGAGAACATAGACTTTGTATAATAAAATAATGATTCTCCTGGGTTATTTATTAATATTTAAAAACTAGCTGATGTCTTTGCTCCCCAAGAATAACCCATCCTCACCTGCCCTTAAGCCCTGTGAGTTAAAACTGCTTCAGAGGACATCCACTCGCAGTGGTGTTCTTATGAATGTAAAGTGGTCTTGGTGGGATGTTGTTTTGTTTTGCTTTGTCTTAATTCTCTTAAATTTCCAC
>NW_020945537.1:0-1503 GCF_900497805.2 Vombatus ursinus
TTGGCCATGATATTCCCATAAGTTTTCCTTCCTGGATCTCTTTCAGATGATATTATTTGTTCTTTCTTATCTTCAATATTAATATTTCCTCCCTTTGTCCATTAAGGAGATTATTAATATCCATCCTGAACACTGTTGCCCAAAATTGAACACAATGTCCCAAAAGTGATCTGGTCAAGGCAGAATGCAGCCATAATGCCATATTTATCTCACCAGAGATATCATAAGTTGATACATAATATTCTAGACTCACACTGCTGTCAGAATCCATTAAAAATTTGATGTTTTCTTCAAAAGAATGCTATATGTTTGTGAGTATGTTTCCTACTGATCAATTGTGAAGCTTTTTTTTAACCAAATCAAATCTGTCTTTACATTAGTTCTATTTGAATTATTTTATGTTTTTAACTTCATCTTTGTGCATATCATATTTAATAACTGGTAGGAGAAAGTTCTTCACTTCTATAGGGAACATGTCCTAGAAGACCGGACATCTGGGGAGGTTTGTGTATTGGTTTGTTTGTTTGTTTTTAGTTTTCAATATTCACTCTTCCCTCCTCTCCCCCTCCTCAAGGTGGCATGTAATCTGATATAAGCTATGCATATACAATCTATCAACCATATTTCCACATTAATCATGTTGTAAAGAAGAATCACAACCAAAAGGGGAAAAAACACAAGAAAGAAAAGAAATAATAATAATAATAATAATAATGATGTGAGAAAATAATGTTTTCATTTGCATTCAGACTCAATAGATTACTTTTTCTGATGTGTGATGACCAACTTTGATAGACACAATATTGGTATGATTGTGTTCAAGATTCTCCTCCCATGAGGTTGCACTGGCTGATTAAGTGAGCAAGTGCTTGGTTGCTAGATGTTATAGTCTTGAATTTTCTCTTCCATCTCCTTCCAATTTCTATCTCACAAGAAGACATGCAGTTCAACATCAGTCGGTGTGACAGCCCCTTCTACAATTTTCTTCCATGGCAAAGGACGGGGGGGAAATGTCTGAACTGATTCTCTGGAGAGGGAACTAGCAATACTGTCTGAATTATAGGAATGCAGAGGGAAAGCACTAGTAAATTATTTAGGGATTTTGGTGTGAAATGTGTTTAAATAAATGACTGACAATGGTCTTTTTGTAAGTATTGTTCTTTTCTTTGGGATTAGTGCTACGTAGAAATCTAGGAACACAAGATTTCCTTGGTGTGATAGGAAAACTAAATTATTCACAGTTAAGAGTTTTGTTACTACATTATTTGAGAACATAGACTTTCTATAATAACATAATGATTCTCCTGGATTATTTTATTAATATTTAAAAACTAGCTGATGTCTTTGCTCCCCAAGAATAACCCATTCTCACCTGCCCTTAAGCCCTGTGAGTTAAAACTGCTTCAGAGGACATCCTCTTGCAGTGGTGTTCTTATGAATGTAAAGTGGTCTTAGAGGGATGTTGTTTTGTTTTGCTTTGTCTTAATTCTCTTAAATTTCCAC
>NW_020945538.1:0-1207 GCF_900497805.2 Vombatus ursinus
GCATGACTTTATAACACTTTGGGCACAGTTCCAAATAGTTCTGCAGACTATTGTTAGCAACTCCCCCAAGAGTGCCTTAATAGTTTACTTTTCCAATATCTCCTCCATCATTTGTTATTTTCCTTTTATATCCTATTAGTCAATCTAATAGTGACAAGGCAGTTCCTCAGGATTGTTTTAATTTGCATTATTCCAATCAATAGGGAGTTAGAGCATTTTTTCATATGTCTATAGATTTGATTGCTTCATCTAAAAACTTCATATCTTTTGATCATTTATAAAATAGGGAATGGTGCTTATTTTTTTTTATTTTACAAATTGTGCTTATTTCTGTACATGTTTCAGAAATAAGTCCTTTATCTGAAAATCTTGCTCCATCTTTTTTCATAGTTAGTGTTGTTGACTGCATTTCCCTGTGTCCCATCCCCATTCTTGTTTATTCTATTCTCTCTCTTCTTTTACCCTGTCCCTCCTCAAAAGTGTTTTGTTGATGACTAACCCCCCCAATGTACACTCCCTTCTATCACTCCACCTTGTAGTATTCCCTTCCCCACCTTTTTTGCTTTAAGTTAGGATAAATTTCTATACCCAACTAAGTGTGTATGTTATTCCATCTTTGAGCCAATTCTCATGACAATAAGGTTCACTTACTTCTCCTCACATCCCCGCACTTCCCCTTTATTGGAAAAGCTAATTGCTGTCTCCTTAATGTGAGATAATTTACCCCATTATACCTCTCCCTTTCCCTTTCTCCCACTACATTATTTTCTCACCCCTTAAATTATTTTTAGTTATCAATGCTTCTTATGCAACTCACACATCTCTCATCATTTTATATTTACACCTTCTATCTGCTCTAATAATGAGAATATTCTTATGAGTTACACGTATTCTTCCTATGTGGGAATGTAAACAGTTTAACCTTATAAAAGCCCCTATAATTTTCCCTTCCTGTTTCACTTTTTATGATTCTCATGAGTCTTACATTTGATAGTCAAATTTTCTATTTATCTCTGGTCTTTTCATCAAGAGTGCTCAAAACTCCTCTATTTCTTTAAATGTCCTTTTGTCCTCCTGAAGGATTAGATTCAGTTTTGCTGGGTAGATGATTCTGGCTTGTAATCTTAACTCCTTTGACCTGCAGACCTGCTGATCTTTATCTAACATATTTCTAGCCATTAACTGCCTAGTTGTCTTTGCAAAGAGT
>NW_020945539.1:0-1361 GCF_900497805.2 Vombatus ursinus
TCAAAGGGTATGCATGACTTTATAACACTTTGGGCACAGTTCCAAATTGTTCTGCAGAATGGTTGAATCAGTTAGCAACTCCCCCAAGAGTGCATTAATATTTCACTTTTCCAATATCTCCTCCACCATTTGTTATTTTACTTTTATGTCCTATTGGTGACTCTAATAGTGATAAGGCAGTTACTCAGAATTGTTTTAATTTGCATTATTCCAATCAATGGGAAGTTGGAGCATTTTTTCATATGTCTATAGATTTGATTGCTTCATCTGAAAACTTCGTATCTTTTGATCATTTATAAAATAGGGAATGGTTCTTTTTTTTTTTACGAATTGTGCTTATTTCTGTACATGTTTCAGAAATAAGTCCTTTATCTGATGATCTTGCTTCATTTTTTTCATAGTTAGTATTGTTGACTACATTTCCCTGTGTCCCATCCCCATTCTTGTTTATTCTATTCTCTCTCTCCTTTTACCTTGTCCTCCCTCAAAAGTGTTTTGCTTATGACCACCCCTCCTCCAACCTACACTCCCTTCTATCACTCTACCTTGTAGTATCCCCTTCCCCACCTTTTTTGCTTTAGGTTAGGATAAATTTGTATACCCAAATGAGTGTGTATGTTATTCCATTTTTGAGCCAATTCTCATAACAATAAGGTTCACATACTTCTCCTCACATCCCTGCATTTCCCCTCTATTGGAAAAGCTAATTGCTGCCACCTTAATGTGAGATAATTTACCCCATTATACCTCACCCTTTCCCTTTCTCCCACTACATTCTTTTCTCACCCCTTAAATTATTTTTAGATATCAATGCTTAAATATCAATGATTAGTAATCAATTCACACATCTCTCATCAGTTTATATGTACACCTTCTATCTGCTCTAATAATGAGAATATCCTTATGAGTTACACGTATTCTTCCTTTGTGGGAATGTAAACAGTTTAACCTTATTAAAGCCCCTATAATTTTCTGTTCCTGTTTAACTTTTTATGATTCTCATGAGTCTTATACTTGACAGTCAAATTTTCTATTTATCTCTTGTCTTTTCATCAAAAGTGCTCAAAACTCCTCTATTTCTTTAAATGTCCTTTTGTCCCCAGGAAGGATTACATTCAGTTTTGCTGGGTAGATAGTTCTTGATTATAATCCTAACTCCTCTGACCTCCAGACCTGCTGATCTTTATCTAACATATTTCTAGCCATTAACTGCCTAGTTGTCTTTGTAAAGAGTAGTCAAAGGTGACTTGTTTCTTTTTTGTTCTCAGATTATGTTCCTTGTATGGAAGAAATGAGAAAATTGAATGAAACCATAGGGAACCAGGTGACTGAATTCATTCTCATGGGCCTCACAAACCGTC